>NW_024720932.1:202500-320000 GCF_018991925.1 Homarus americanus | reverse complement strand
ACAAGTGGTTACAGCCTGCGCTCCAGCCTCACCACATAACTCAACTCATGCGCAGCCACCATCCAGCTCATCATACTTCTCATCATCATCAAAACCCCTATACCCCCAAAAGTCCTATGGCCACGTATGAGTGGCGACGGGGACAGGCAGAGATGACTGCCGGGAGTCTCTAGTCACAACTCTGCACATGGGCGGCACAAATAAGATGGTCGTTTATGCACTGGGATATAGGCAGCAGTGCAATCCGGTCCTGTCTGTGCGACTGAGCAGCTTTTTCGAGGAGCCACTCTGCTCACTCCACATGGGGAGGGGGCTAGAAAAGGTGCCCTAAACATAGCCTGCCTAAAAACCAAACCTGACTTGGCAACCGCACCCAGTATGGTCATCCTTATGCGGTCGAAAACACAGTAAAAATCACAGATCCAAACAAATACAAACCATACAACCTCTTATGGTCGCTGCATGGAATGTCAGGACCCTTCTGGATACTGGCACAAATGAGCATCCTGAAAGAAATGCCCTTGTGGCAAAAGAGCTGTCTGTATAACATCGACAGAGCAGCTATTAGCGAGACCCGGCTCCCAGGTGAGGGCCAGCACACAGAACGGGGGTCTAGAGTCTAGACCTTCTTCTGGAAGGGTAAGCCTGCTGCAAAGAGAAAGCTCATTTATGGAGTTGGGTTTGCCATCCGCCAACGCATCCTACACAGGCTAACTGAAATGCCTATTAGGATCAACGAGCACCTCATGACGCTTTGAGTCCCACTGAATCACTCTCGTCATGCCTTTTTCATCAGTGCATACCCCCAGCACTGGATGCAGAGGATGACATTAAGGAGGCCTTTTATGATGACTTTAACAGAGTGCTAACCTCTATCCCCAGAGAAGACAAGGTTGTGCTCCTTGGCGACATTGAACTTCAATGCCAGAGTTGGCGGAGATGCTAACATTTGACAGGGAACCATCGGGACAAATGTACTAGGCAAGTGTAATGCCAACGGCCGACTCCTCCTCAGCAAGTGCGCTGCGCACAGCCTCACTATCACCAATACCTCAATACCTTGTTTCGGTAGGCCGACAGTTCAAAGATTCGTGGCAACACCCATGATCCAAACACTGGAATCTCATTGAAAACATCATGTCAGAGAAGGAAAGAGACCGCCGAGATGTCCTCATCAACCTTGCCAACTGTGAAACTGATCATCGACATCTCAGAGCCAAGCTCTCACTTCACGTCGCCCCAAAACGGCGAAGGCAGCAAGCCTCCAGAAGAGTTTTAATGCTAAGCGTCTGGAGAATCCAGAAGTTGCACATGCCTTCTGAGAGCAGCTTGTACATGGGCTTATAAATAACCCAACTGCAAACAACGCGAATCCCAGTGTCGAATGAGATACTCTCAACATTGTTATGACAAAAGCCTGCAAAGACCCTCTGCCTGATCAAAAGAATAAACCAGGACTGCTTTGATGAAAATGACCCTGCAATCAAAGTACTCATCGATGAGAAACGTGATGCTTTTACTGACTGGTAGAACAACCCTCGGTCTCGGATCAAAGCTGATACCTTCAGCAAGAAGAAAGCTGTAGCCCAGCGGAAACTTCGCATTCTAAAGAATGATTGGCTTAAAAATACAGCATGTGAGATACAAAAATTTGCAGATCAGCACAAGATGCGCAAATTTTTAAATTCCATCAAAACATTTTATGGGTCAACCACTCGTGGCGCAGCCCCCCTCTGCTCATCTGACGGTAACTTCATAATTAAAGACGATGAAGGCCTCCTTTAGCGCTGGAAAGAGCACCACCATTTATTGCTCAACCGAAACACCGATGTGGATGTCCTAACTACTCAGAGGGTCCCTCAGCATCCAGAGCTGACCCACCTCAACTATCTTCCATCCCTGGATGAGGTAGTTACTGACCCCAAACAGATGAAAATAACAAAGCCTCAGGTCCTGGTGGAATCCCAGCCGAGGTGTATGAAGCAGGGGGACCTCTGCTTACCAGCCTTCTCCACTCTCTCCTGGAGAATATATGAGAAAAGGAGAAAATCCCCAAGCTCTTTAAGACGCCTCCATTGTCAATATTTATAAGAATAAGGGAAACCAGTCAGACTGTGGCAACTACCATGGGATCTCGCTGCTCTCCGTAGCAGGTAAGATTATCGAGCGAGTCCTCCTAAACAGACTCCTTCCTGACGCGGAAAAACTACTCCCAGAATCTCAATGTGGTTCTAGACCATCACGAGTCACCACTGACATGATCTTTGCTGCCCGCCAGATACAGGAAAAGTGTAGAGAACTGCGTCGTGACCTGTACAAGTCTTTCATCGACCTAACCAAGGCCTTCGACTCTGTCAACAGGGAAGCCCTATGGTGGACCCTCAGCCGTTTTGGCTGCCCACCAAAATTCATCGCCATTGTGAGGCAACTCCACGATGGCATGAACGGCAGTGTCCTGCACAACGGCACCCAGTCAGAGTTCTTCCCCATCCAAACAGGGATTAAACAAGGGTGTGTACTGGCACCAACTCTCTTTTCTATCTTCTTGGCTGCCTTCCTAACTCGTGCCAGTGCCAATTTAGCCAGAGGGTTGAACATCGAGTACCGGGTGAAGGGGGGTCTTTTCAACATAAGATGGCTCCAGGCAAGAACAAAGGTGTCGGCAGCTTCCATTACTGAGCTTCAGTATGCAGACGACCTCACCCTTGTTGTTCACACTGAACACGGCCTACAGGAGATCCTGAACACCTATGCAGACGCGTATGTACACTTCGCCCTTGAGGTGAATGTACCTAAGACTCAGATTCTCTTTCAACCTGCCCCTGGTTCAGACACACCTCCACCATCCATCTAGCATAACGGTACTACCCTCTCTAATGTCGACCACTTTCGGTATCTCGGCTCCCACCTGTCCACCACCGCAAACATCGATGAAGAGATTCATCATTGGCTTAGATGTGCATCTCAAGCCTTGGGTGGACACCGAAATCGTGTCTTCAGCTGTAGGGAGCTCAAATTATCCACAAAGCTGCACGTATATCGAGCAGTGGTCCTGCCCCCCCTACTATATGGGAGTGAGACATGGGTCACATACAGGAGGCACCTCAAGGCACTTGAAAACTTTCACCAACGTAGTCTACGTTCCATCCTCCGAGTTCGCTAGGAAGACAAAGAGAACAAATGCCAGTATTCTTGCTGACACCAACTGTAGGAGCATCGAGGCTACCATTATCCATGAACAACTACGTTGGGCTAGCCATGTTACCCGCATGGACGACAGTTGACAAACCTGAAAAGGTGCCAAATCGACCCCCTCATCTGGGAGTTGATTACTCCACACCGTAACGCTTGGAGAAGCACCACACGAGAAGGTGTCAATATTTTCGAGTCAGTCCGACTTCAAACCGAGGCAGACAAGCGCCAACGTCGGAAAGACGCTGCCACCGCCCCTCCCACAGTAGATGGAGCCCTCCACATGTGCAACGAATGTGGACGGTGCTGCGGGTCCCGTATCGGCCTCTTTAGTCACCTCAAAACTGACCAAGGTGGGTGACATCCCGAATAACTCATATCATTGTATCATAGCTGGATGATCGTCATACTCAATTCCGAGTGACAGCAAAGTAGTGTGTGTGTGTGTGTGTGTGTGTGTGTGTGTGTATTAATTCCCGTGTGTGAGTGTGAGTGAGTGTGTATGAATATGTGTGTGAGTGTGTATAAATTCCCGTGTCTGTACGCATTAGTAGAACTATACATATACAGTATACATAGGCATAGTATGCATTCCCTCTTTCTAAAAAAAAAGCCCTTCAAATTCCTGTACATAATAGCAAATAACCTACAAGTGAAATAATATTCTTTTGAACTTGTAATAATCCTGAAGCTCACAATTCCTTACAGAAAATAAATACCATTATCTAACACACGAGTTCATATATTCTTTTTTTAGTGGATTTCGAAGTAGATTACATTTTGGTTATAAAGGTCAGCGGCAACGATACCTTCTGATATTATTAGTGATATTTTGGCTATTGTTTCTCTGTATTTGCGTCATTATTATTATTATTATTATTATCATTATTATTATTATTATTATTATTATTATTATTATTGTTATTATTAATTACTATTAATTAACTAAAATTAATAAAAAATAAATAAAATCATAATAAAAATAAAAATAAAATAATAATAATAATAATAATAATAATAATAATAAAGAACCATAAATAAATACTAAAATAAAAAAAAATCAACAGTGAAAAACGATATGTGTATGTTGTGTTCTCAAAGTAAGTTGTTTGAGACCCTGCAATTGTGTGTAAGTGAGGCAGGAAGTCAAAACAGCTGCCATCACTTATACAACAAATAACACAAAAATTGACATATGAATAAAAGAGAACACACACACACACAAACACACACACACACACACACACACACACACACACACACACACAGCCCATTAGTAGTGGGAAGAATGAAGAAGGTGAGTGAAAAGCCTTTAATTATCCCATCTGTGGAGCGACCTAATGAGCCCTGGTACTCGAGACGCCAGAGTGAAGGTCGTCATTAACCTGGATGGTGCTACACACGGTCGGTATTTGCCTCCTGAATAACAAAGTAATTTACAACGTATCCCAGCAACCCCACAGATGATGGACTGCTGCGAGTGACGGATCCTGTTACTCGGGCATCAGCTTTGTGTTGAAATATTTACTTGTTCTTTTTTTTGCCTGTATTTGTATGTGAATAGATTGGTGTAGCTATACTGTATCGGGTTTTCCTCTCCCAATACTGTGGTTATAATACTGACAACACTGTCGAATTCGCTCAGTATGTTTTCATCAACACTCGACCCTCGGCAAGATGAAATTATTACTTTTGTTGACAAAAGACATTATCAAACATAGACAATGGCATTATTGACATGCGTTAAAACGTTAATAAAAACAATGAATTTATGGAATAAAGGAACACTGATAATGTACGTAATGTAATAATCTTGAACTTTTGTACAAGTTACAATGTAGATGACACGATGTCAATAAATACTGTGTCAGCCACAAGTGTTGGACGTGGGCACCATGTTGTGGCAGTCAAGAAGTTTCTTTTTTCTCTTGGGATACACAAGAGCTGCTCTAGTATATCCCGGCTGTTAGAACCGGGTATTAATTGTCCTTTAAATGTTAATATAAACACACACACACACACATATGTATATATATATATATATATATATATATATATATATATATATATATATATATATATATATATATATATATATATATATATATATATATATATATATATATATATACTAAACTGCTTGAACTGTACATATTCTCGTTTATATAAACTTTGTTCTCATGTTCTTAAGCTATCTACTCCAGTGCAAATTTTCATTCTCGAGATTCTTACAAGTTGTCAACGTAAGTCACTTGGACCTAAAACACAATACACATTTCTTCTAAACTTATTGCATTAAAAGTTGAATACAAGGTACAAACCATTCTTAATTTCCTGAAGCAGAATAACGTGGAGTATTTGCATAGTTCTGCATATTACGGTGTACAACATGAGGCTCGGCCCACCTCTCTTATGTTACGCCATGTGCTCGCTCACTCCTCCGCTCACTAAATTTTCACAAACATTTTTCTGATTAATATATTTAGCCGTTTGTTTCTTTATTTCCACTATATTAGTGAACATTACCTAACATGGAGAGAAGCTTGGCTTGCATACTGTATATCATCACTTTTTTTTCTATTGAAGTGATTAGCCCACCCGGGCACAGGTCACTGACCCACATCAGGGCCTGGGAGGCGAAAAAAAAATTAATACAAATTAAAAAACAATTAATAAATAAAATATTAGTAATAATAATAAAAATAATAACCATAAATAATACAAAAATACAAAGTAAATAACGAGTGAGAAACGACTTATATTATGTATGATGTGTTGTCAACAGCAAGAGAAACAACTGAGACCCTGTAATTGTGTGTAAATGAGACAGGAAGTCAGATCAGCAACCTGGGACTTGGTCAAAATTTTGTGATGCCATATGGCAGCAGGGTCTACCATTAGACAACACATTATGCTTCCAATATCTTCCTAGGCGGTAGTACCTCCCTGTTTGGTAGCTGCCTACTTCCTACTACTAGTTTTTTATCATTTTATATTCGAAATAAATAATTACTTAAAAACAAAATATAAAGCTTAAAAAGAACAGTTACTGACATTCATTTTACTTTTATTTACTTCATTCAGAAAAAAACCCAATATGAAGAGCTTTTAGTGTCCGACAAACTTACATAAAATGGGGAGGGTGTTAGGAGCAACGTAGGATAGAACTACCCTTAATAACCAATTACTAAATGAGCTGTATGCCCCTCCCAGACGTACTGTAAATGAGTATGTATTCTTGATATATATATATTGTATAATTTTATATTTTTCCAGACTAGAATTACATTGTCTTGTTTCTGTGTATGTGAATAGTTTATATTATCAAAGTCAGTAACAGTGTAATAACATTAACAATGAGACGTTATGTCAAGTACGATGTTTGGGTCAGTCAGCAACCCATAAAAGCCGAGGGTTTCAGAGCTGGCTTGGAGTTCGGACATAAGCTTGGGTAACCTCTGGACGTACTTATGGTATTCATTGTTGAGGCTGGCTGGCTGTATTTAGTGTTTTATGTATTTTTGTTCTTGAATTGTATGTTCACGTGATTAGCTTTATGTCTTTGTTATTAGTGGTAAGCATTTGTAAATATAGTTATACTTTTTATTTAAGTTTCTTTACTCCAATCATCAAGTGTTCACTTATTAAAAGGGGTGCATTCAATCCATACATTACACTGTAGTTGGAGTTGTTCTCGATACAAATTTAAGAATCATATATTGTAATTCTCTTTAAATACCTTCACTTTTTGTTTGTTAGGAGCCTTACCCCTTTGACACGTAACAAGGGGAACACCTTATTAACGATAATTTTATCTCAATCCAAATCTGGGTTTGACCACTTCATTACCCACACAATAAATGCATCCTGTTCTCTCCTGTATGAGTCACCAACCATGCACCCTCACCTCTAATCCCTCGCCTCACAAATCACTATCACACGGCAATGTTGATAGAACCTTAATACGAGTTATGGGTAGGAGGGCGGTAGTTTGTTTTGGTGGGTCAGCTGGTGGGGCGCTGCTGTCAGAGGAAGCTTTATACGTGACTTTAACATCAGGGGACTTGACTAGGAGCACGGCTAGTTAGTCAGTAGCCGGTGAGTCAAGAGCTTGTCACCACCAAGTGAATAATAATAATAATAAAAATATTATTATTATTATTATCAACATAAACATACATTTCTACCCCATGCCTCTTGAGTAGTGAAAGTAAATATACTGTAGGAGAGAAAATTAAATTCCTCTATAGACAAACAACAACCACAAAAATTCCAAATAGAAAAAAGTCAAAAGTTATTACCAAAACCTCAATTACGAAACAAATTGGAGAGATGACTAATTTTCCACACATTAAGTGCTCAGTCACGTGTGATACATTAACCAATATCTAACAAAATATGAGGGTCGAACCCCACGTATTGAGTTTAACGTTTTGTAAAGACGCGTTCCATGGCATAAGGGAAATTTAGGGGCCTTGGTCCTCTAAATTCACTCCTACATCATTGGGGACCAGATGATGGAAGTGTCAGTATATTAAGTAATTATGTAAATGTGTCTTGTTTATTAAATATGTTCACTGAGTTAGAAGATACTGTATATGCAAGACATGATCAAGAGTATACAATATATACAAACGTTTGACCTCTGATCTTATCCACTGACACTTAGCTGTGACCTTAACCATTGACACTTAGCTGTGACCTTAACCATTGACACTTAGCTGTGACCTTAACCATTGACATTTAACTGTGACCTTAACCACTAACTCTAGCTGTGACACTAACCATTGACATTTAACTGTGACCTTAACCATTAACGTTTAACTGTGACCCTAACCATTGACATTTAACTGTGACCTTAACCACTAACTCTAGCTGTGACCCTAACCATTGACTTTAGCTGTGACCATAATCATTGACAATTAACTATGACCTTAACCATTAACTTTAGCCGTGACCTTGTCTCTTGGAGCTTGACCCACAGCTATAATCCTGACCTTTGACACAGAGAATTAACAAACTTTGGACGGAGAGACTGAGAGATAGATACAAATTATAATACTGACTGACTGAGACATAAAGCCTTCCGGAAAGATTGAGAGATACAGTTGAACCTTGACATAAAATAGAGATGGACTGAGAAATAGATCCTTACAATAATAGAGATGGACTGAGAAATAGATCCTTACAATAATAGAGATGGACTGAGAAATAGATCCTTACAATAATACGGAAGGATATAAAAATAGGTCCATATCATAGTAATACTGAACCTTTCACCATTCGTTCCCACATATCAACAATAGGTTAAATTTATCTTGTGAGGAAAGAATGTTCGAGAGAGATATTGCGTAAACTGGAAACCACCTACCTACCCACACATCCCACCCACCAACACACACACTCACATGTCCACACACCAACACACCCACACATCCCACCCACCAACACACACACTCACATGTCCACACACCAACTAACCCACACATTCCACCCGCCAACACACACACTCATGTCCACACACCAACACACCCACACATCTCACCAACACACACACCACATGTCCACACACCAACACACCCACACATCCCACCCACCAACACACACACTCACATGTCCACACACCAACACACCCACACATCCCACCCACCAACACACACACTCCCATGTCCACACACCAACACACCCACACATCTCACCCACCAACACACACACTCACATGTCCACACACCAACAACCCCACATTCCACCCGCCAACACACACACTCACATGTCCACACACCAACACACCACACACATCCCCACCCACCAACACACACACACTCATGTCCACACACCAACACACCCACACACCTCACCCGCCAACACACACACTCACATGTCCACACACCAACACACCCACACACCTCACCCACTAACAAACACACACATGTCCACCAACACACACCCACACATCCCACCGCCAACACACACACCACATGTCCACACACCAACACACCCCACATCTCACCCACCAACACACACCTCATGTCCACACACCAACACACCCACACATCTCACCCTCCAACACACACACTCACATGTCCACACCAACACACCCACACATCTCACCCACCAACACACACACTCACATGTCCACACACCAACCCACCCACACATCTCACCCACCACACACACACTCACATGTCCACACACCAACACACCCACACACCTCACCCGTCAACACACACACTCACATGTCCACACCAACACACCCACACATCTCACCCACCAACACACACACTCACATGTCCACACACCAATCCACCCACACACCTCACCCACCAACACACACACTCACATGTCCACACACCAACACACCCACACACCTCACCCGTCAACACACACACTCACATGTCCACACCAACACACCCACACATCTCACCCACCAACACACACACTCATGTCCACACACCAACACACCCATCCACACGGGCAACAAGAACAAATAAATCGTCTATTATAATCAGGTATTAAAATCTATTCCCAAATAAAAAACAAAAAATATTCCCATCAATATAACTTTTACTTAAGACAAAACTACTTCATATCAGCAACGTTCTATTTGGTATTGAAAGTCGAGATGGCTGTTGAAGCTAACTAATTACTGAGTACTCGGGATTGTAAGTGTCATTACCACGATTGTTTTGTGATATTGGCAGAGAGAGAGAGAGAGAGAGAGAGAGAGAGAGAGAGAGAGAACAATGAATGAGATATGGTCGTATTCTCATTAGTGTTTTATTTTATTCTCTCTCTCTCTCTCTCTCTCTCTCTCTCTCTCTCTCTCTCTAAGACCACTAACATAACCTAACCTAACCTACAACCACCCATTACCACATCAACAGTACGAACTGGATCTTGGTTTATCTCTTACCAGGGTGAGATTAGTCAGTACAATCTGCAGCAAATTTATTACCCGTATATTCACGGCATAACACGAGAGAGGACAGAGCTATAAATTCCATGTTTCTTGTACACTCATTATGACAACCTCTGGAATTTCTGTGATTTAGTGTTCAAAGGTCAGAGGTCGAGCTTACCACTTAGTGTGCATGTAAGACTGTCCACGTCATAACTTGGCAACAAAACACCAACAAAACTTATATGTGTCGTCTATACAATTGTGAAAAATCCAGCAAACTGATATTAGGTGGAGGGGGGAGGGGGTGGGGGAAAGGGGTTGGGGGGAGGAGGGAGCAAGGAGGGGGTAGGAGGGAGGGGAAGAGGGGAGGGGAATGGTTCGAAAGATCTCAAATGATGATGGCAACATTGTAAAGACACCCCAGCATGCTTCAGCTCCTTGCTCGAGTACAGTTTGCTTTTAAGTCTCATATTTATAAGAAACTATATCATGTTTTGTTGGGAACACGACTTTAACCAATGAAATGTTTTTTGGGATGGTATAGGATTCAATCCGACTAATAGAATGATTATTTATCTTCGCTATTTGCTATTAAAACATTCATGCCAAAGAGGACATACATCAGATGAGAATTTATAGCAAAAAACGAAATGAAAATATATAAAAATAAATTGTTTGCGATATACACATACAGAGAACCAGTACAATTTTTAAAAACAAATTTACGTAACGTACTATCACTGTACAGTAGTTGACTTTAAACAAAATCACAAAGCATATAGTAAAAGAACGATAAACATTCCATAAAAATATACTTCATTCATCTCTTTCATCTCTGAGTCTGGTTATATTTCCTCAGTTCATTCCTTATCTCTAAATAAACTGAATATAAACAAAAAATCCACGGCAAAAAATATAAAGAATTTATGTGGAAATGTATCAAGTAAATTTATGTGAAAATATGCAGAAATGAAACATATTTCAAAAATCAGTAAAATATACTAATTTCCATACGGTGATTGACTAACAAAATGATGCCTTAACCTAGATATGAATATAAATGATTCTAGGAATAAATTAACCCAGTTATTTTAATTTTTAATTTTTTTTTCATATACAAGTACAGTTTTAAGTGAATATGATATTCATACTGTGATAGGCTAATGCCGAGTCAACCCTTGAGTACGATAACTTAACCCCTTGAATATAATGACAGTCCCTTAAGTATGATGACAAGCACTTGATTACGACTTAGTCCCTTGCCTGCGATGATTTAACTCCTTTGAGTGCAAGAATTAACCCCTTAAATACAACGACTTAGTTCTATAAATACGATGAAAATCCCTTGACTAAAACGATTGAGCCCCATGAGTACGATCATAACCCCTTGATGTCCCGTTTTATACCGTTGATATTCTGTTTCATACCGTTGAGTACGATGATTTAACACTTTAAGTACCACGACCTATTCCATTGAGTACAATAATAATAATAATACTCTAGGGGCTTAACTAATCATACCCAGAGGAATAACCTAATAATCTACAAAAGAAAACATATGATAACCAGAGACTCTTTTATAGAATATTTTTTGAAGTAATTCCATAAAACTATTAGAGTGAAATGTTACTTCCTGTGTGAGAAGAGTTATGTACGTGTTTATTAATGTAAAAAAGAAAAAAAGTATGGAGGAAGGGGGCGGGAATGGGGGAAGGAGGGGATAGGGTGGGGGAGGGAGGGGGAGGAGGGACGGAGAGGCGGAGGGGAAGGGGGGAGATGGAGGGGAGGGAAGGAGGTAGGAGAGGGACGGGGAGAGAAGAAAGGATAGAGGGGGAAGATAAACTGCCTACATACGAATAAAATGAGGATAATTAAACAGGAAGATAGATAGCCACATAAAAATGAAGAGACAGACAGACATAAAGAGACAGACAAACAGACATAAAGTGACAGGAAAACAACAGACGTAAAAGACATAGATAGATAGATAGATAGATAGATAGATAGATAAAACAAATGGACGGGTAGACAGATATAGAGATAGAAAGAAGTGTTATAAAGAACATCAATAATCAGGTACAGAGCCATATAGAGAGATGGACAGGTAGACAGATGATAAATAATAGACAGATTGACTTGCTTTTATCAAAACAATCCGTTGGACATTACACGTCATACTCCAATTTCTAAATCCCGATATGTAAGTATGTATATATGTATGTATGTATGTATGTATGTGCAGTTTGTATGTATGTATGTTTGTATGTATGTATGCATGTATGTTTGCACGTTTGCACACAGGCTGGTGAAATGTGTCTAGTGTGGCAGCATTATGTTAGCGCTAGAAAAGGTGCCCTAAACATAGCCTGCCTAAAAAACCAACCTGACTGGACAACCGCACCCAGTAAGGAAATCCTTATGCAGTCGAAAACAGTCGTAATCACAGATCAAACAAAAACAAACTATACAACCTCTTATGGTCGCACCAGGGAATGTCAGGACGCTTCTGGATACTGGCACAAATGAGCGTCCTGAAACAAGAACTGCCCTTGTGGCAAAAGAGTTGGCTAGGTATAACATCCACATAGCAGCCATTGGTGAGTTCCAGCTCCCAGACGAGGGTCAACTCACAGAACGGAGGTCTGGCTACACATTTTTCTGGAAGGGTAAGCCTGCTGCGAAGGGAAATCGCATTTATGGAATTGGCTTTGCCATCCGCTAAAGCATCCTACAGAAACTAACTGAAATGCCTATTAGGATCAACGAGCGCCACATGACGCTCTGAGTCCCACTGAATCACTCGCGTCATTCCTTTTTCATCAGTGCATACGCCCCAAAACTGGATGCAGAGGATGACATCAAGGAGGCCTTTTACGCCGACCTCGACAGAGTGATAACCTCTATCCACAGAGATGATAAGGTTGTGATCCTTGGTGACTCCAATAACAGAGTTGGCAGAGATTCTGACATTTGGCAGGAAACCATAGGGAGAAATTGACTAGGCAAGTGTAAATCCAACAGCCTACTCCTCCTCAGCAAGTGCGCTGCGCACACCCTCACTATCACCAATACTTTATTTAGGCAGGCCGACAAGTTCAAGGGTTTGTGGCAACACCCTGGATCCAAACACTGGCATCTCATTGACTAAACCATTGTCAGAGAAACAGATCGCCAATATGTCCTCATCACCCTAGTCATGCTTGGCTCAGACCACTGTGACACTGATCATCGGCTGGTCAGAACCAAGCTATCACTTCACATCGCCCCAAAACGGCGAAGGCAGCAAGCCTCGAGAAGAGGCTTTAACAAAAAGCATCTGGAGGATCCAGCAGTAGCACATGCTTTCAGGAGCAGCTCGAACATGGGCTAATAAACAACCCGACAACAAACAACCCAAATCCTTGTGCCGAATGGGATATTCTCGACACTTGTCATGACATAAACCTGTAGAGAGACCCTCGGCCAGATCGAAAGAATACACCAGGACTGGTTTGATGAAAATGACCTAGCAATCAATGTACTCATCGATGATAAACGTGCTGCTTTAACGGACTGACAGAACAACCCTCAGTCTCGGACTAAAGCTCATATCTTCCGCAAGAAGAAAGCTGTGATCAGCGTGAACTTCACAATCAAAAGAACGACTGGTTTAAAAATAGATCCTGTGAAACACAAAAATTTGCAGATTAGCACAAGATGTGCGAATTTTTCAATTCCACTAGAACATTTTATGGGCCAATCACTCGTGGCGCAGCCCCCCTCCGCTCATCCAATGGTAACTCCCTAATTAAACACGAAGAAGGCAATCTTCAGCAATGGAAAGAGCACTACCATTCACTGCTCAACCAAAACATCTCTGTGGATGTCCTGACTACCCAGCAGGTCCCTCAGCATCCAGAGCTGACCCACCTCAACTTTCCTCCATCCCTGGATAAGGTACCTACTGCCATCAAACAAATGAAAAATAACAAAGCCTCAAGGCCTGATGGGATCCCAGCTGAGATGTATAAACCAGCAGTTTATACTGGAGAATATATTAGAAAAGGGGGAAAGCCCCCAAGCTCTTAAAGACGCCTCCATCACCAACATTTATAAGAACAAGGGAGACCCGTCAGACGGTGGCAACTAACGTGGAATCTCGCTGCTGTCTGTAGCTGGCAAGATTATCGCCCGATTCCTCCTAAACAGACTTCTTCCTAAGGCGGAAAACTTCCTCCCAGAATCTCAATGTTGCTTTAGTCCATCACGTGGCACCACTGACATGATCTTTGCTGCCCGCCAGATGCAGGAAAAGTGTAACAAACAGCGTCGTGACCTTTACATGGCTTTCATCGACCTAACCAAGGCCTACAACTCCACGATGGCGTGAACGGCAGTGTCCTGCACAACGACACCCAGTCTGAGTTTTTCCCCATCCAAACGGGGGTTAAACAAGAGTGCGTAATGGTACCAACTCTCTTTTCCATTTCCTTGGCTGCCTTCCTTACTCGTGCCAGTGCCAATTTAGCCGGCGGGGTGGGCATCCAGTACCGGATGAAATGTCTTTTCAACATAAAACGCCTCCAGGCAGGAACAGAGGGGTCGACAGCTTCCATTAGTGAACTTCAGTATGCAGACGACCTCAACCTTGTTGCTCACACTGAAAGCGACCTACAGAAGATCCTGAACACCTATGCAGATGCGTATGCACACTTCTTTCTTGATATGAATGTACACATAAAACTCAGATTCTCTTTCAGTCTGCTCCTCATTCAACCACGCCTCCACTATTCATCCACCTTAACGGTACTACCCTCTCTAATATTACCCACTTTCGGTATCTCGGCTTCCCATCTGTCCACCACCGCAGACATCAATGAAGAGATTGAACATCGGGTCAGATGCATCTCAAGCCATTGGCAGACTCCAAAACCGTGAATTTAGCTATAGGGAGCTAAAATTATCTACAAAGTTACATGTATATCGAGCAGTGGTCCTCCTCATTCTGCTATATGGCAGCGAGACATGGGTCATAAACAGGAGGCACCTACAGGCACTTAAAAATTTCACCAACATAGTCTACGTTCCATCCTCCAAGTTCGCTGGGAAGACAAATGAACAAATGCCAGTGTTCTTGCTAACACCAACTGTAGGAGCATTAAGGCTACCATTAGCAATGAACAACTACGCATGTTGCCCGCATGGACGACAGTAGGCTGACAAAGCAGCTACTTTACAGTCACCTAACGAACAGTAAACGTAATGCTGGCGAGCAACTGAAAAGGTATAAGGATAGTCTTAAGACAAACCTGAAAAAGTGCCTAATCGATCCTCTGACCTGGGAGACGATTACTCCACACCGTAACACTTGGAGGAGCATCACACGAGAATGTGTTAATACTTTCGAGTTAGCCCGACTGCCTAACAAGGCAGACAAGCGCCAACGCCGGAAAGACGTTGCCACCACCCCTCCCGCACTAGATGTAGCCCCCCACACGTGCAACATCCGTGAACGCATCTGCCGGTCCTGTATCGGCCTCTTTAATCACCTCCGAACTCAACAACGTAGGTGACATACTTGATAACTCATACCATTGTATCATAGCTGGGTAATCGTCATACTCGATTCCGACTGACAGGAAAGTAGTATGTATGTATGTATGTATGTATGTATGTATGTATGTATGTATGTATGTATGTATGTATGTGTAGCTGCTTCCACAACTTAGCACGCTGGAGCTACAACCATATAATTCATTAAGACTCTTCCATCAGGAGTTGCCTTGGTGTTAGTAAAGATGTAATGGCATTATGAGAGGCGCTGGGGGGGCATGTGGGAGAGGCGCCGGAGGCTTAGAAGCGCGGGGGGTGTGGGAGGGGTTCGGGAGGCTTGGGAGAGGTGCGGGAGTATGGGGGAGGTTAGGCGGTGTGGGAGAGGTGCGGAAGGCTTGGGAGAGGTGGAGTATGGGGAGGTGTGGGGACGGGAGAGGCACGGGAGCGTGGTAGAAGTGCAGGAGGCTTGGGAGAGGTGGAGTGAGGGAGGGGGGGGCTTGAGAGAGGTGCGGGGATGTGGGAGAGGTGCGAGAGGCTTGGGAGAGGCGCGGGTTGGGGGGAGTAGAAAGGGCATTAGCGTGGTGGTGTGAGACAGACGGAGGTTATTAATGGTTGTAGATGACCTTTTCGTAAAACAACAGTATGTCCATTATGCTGGCTAGTTGATACGTATTCTCTGAGTAAATAATAATAATAATAATAATAATAATAATAATAATAATAATAATAATAATAATAATAATAATAATAATAATAATAATAATAATAATAATAATTATACTAATAATAATAATACAAATAACACTAATAATAATAACAATAATACAAATAATAATAATAATAATAATAATAATAATAACGGTACAATATCATTCAAAACTTACATACACTTTAAAGAACAACTGGATTAGTGCAACAACATTAAATACTGCTAATACAATAACTTTTTTCCTCTCGTACTTTTTATATTTTTCCAATAATAAAATTTGCAAAATGAACATAATTAACAGGATGATATAATCAAACGTCGTTTAATAAGTCAGTAGATTATACACCTGTTGAGTTTTATTATACTTCAGCATTATACCATCTATCATGGCTGACTGCTTATTATTACTAACAGGAGGAAAAATATTCAACATGAATCATAAACTTGATTATTTTCACTGTGTCAGATGTTTGCTTTTACTCACATTAGGATATTTTTTACGAGTGAGGAACCACGTGAAGAATAGGCACCCCTGTTTCTTTCACCTAACGCTAATCTAACATAACATAACTGAACCTCACCTAACATAACATGACATAACATGACATAACATAACTGAACCTAACCTAACATAACATGACATAACATAACATAACATGACATAACATGACATAACATGACATAACATAACATGACATAACATGACATAACATAACATAACATAACATAACATAACATGACATAACATAACATGACATAACATGACATAACATAACATAACATGACATAACATGACATAACATAACATGACATAACATGACATAACATAACATAACATAACATAACATGACATGACATAACATAACATGACATAACATGACATGACATAACATAACATGACATAACATGACATAACCTAACATAACATGACATGACATAACATGACATAACATGACATAACATAACATGACATAACATAACATAACATGACATAACATGACATAACATGACATAACATGACATAACATGACATAACATAATTCCCCAGGTAGCTCTCGAGTGTTTAATCATGAGGTAAAATAAACGACGGTGCCGATAACCATAACTTCACTATCTCCTCTTCCCTATCTAACTCTATATTAAGTCATATTTAATATCCTTAAAACACTACAAAATCAACAGTGGGCAAAACACAAGGTAAAGTGATAGAGCTTTAGATCAATAAATTACAGATTGATAATTATTCTACTCAATAATTCTAATTTGACAACCGAATTCGTATTTTCAAAGAGAGAGAAAGACGGATAAACACCAGAGAGAGAGAGAGAGAGAGAGAGAGAGAGAGAGGAAACGCCCACAGACAACTCTAGACAGTGTTGTTAATGCTCTGAGCAAATGCATTCTCTCTGACGTGTAACTGGAGAGCGTGCCGTCACTCTCACTCTCCTTCATCTTGCTGAGAGAGTGTGGCACTCACTCTCACTCTTTCTCACCCAGCTGAGAGAGTGAGGCCATCACTCTCACTCTTTCTCACCCAGCTGAGAGAGTGAGGCCATCACTCTCACTCTTCTTCACCCATCTGGGAGAGTGAGGCCATCACTCTCACTCTTCCTCACCCATCTGAGAGAGTGTGGCCATCACTCTCACTCTTCCTCACCCAGCTGAGAGAGTGTGGCCATCACTCTCACTCCTCCTCACCCAGCTGAGAGGGTGTGGCACTCACTCTCACTCTTCCTCACCCAGCTGAGAGAGTGAGGCCATCACTCTCACTCTTCCTCACCCATCTGAGAGAGTGTGGCCATCACTCTCACTCTTCCTCACCCAGCTGAGAGTGTGGCCATCACTCTCACTCTTCCTCACCCAGCTGAGAGAGTGTGGCACTCACTCTCACTCTTCCTCACCCAACTGAGAGAGTGAGGCCATCACGCTCACTCTTCCTCACCCAGCTGAGAGAGTGTGGATTTTACCCTCACTCTCTTATACTGCTGAGAGAGTGAGGGAGAAAGGGTGGAAGGGAAAGAGAGCTGGAGGTGAGGGAGGGGAGGAAAACCGTAAGTGGGTGAGGTATGAACAAAGGTGTATGGAGAGGGAGTAATAAGATGATGATGGGTATGATAAGACAGGGATACGGAGAGAGAGAGAGAGAGAGAGAGAGAGAGAGAGAGAGAGAGAGAGAGAGAGAGAGAGAGAGAGAGAGAGAGAGAGAGGTGATCTTTCCCCGGTAAAACCAACGGAGAAAGTTCTTGTCCGTTCTTTTTTAATAATTTGTCCTTTCTTGATTTAATTCTCCTATCTTGCCCTCTTATTCTGTCTTCTTTCTTGCTCTATCTCCATCATTTACTCGATTAAATTAACCTTCCCAGTTCTCTTTTCGTTTCTTCTCGTTCTCTATCTTTATCTCCCCTATTCATTTATTTGTATAATATTTCGTCTCTTTTTCCCTCTATCTTACGTCAACCTCCCCCTACCTCACTTTTCTCCTCTTTCTTTCATTCTCCTATTCCTCCTTCCTCTTTCTTGATTCCATCATTCTGTCCATCCTTCTCTCCTTACATTTTCCTTTCTGTTGCTCTTTTACCTTTGTTTTCCTCCTTTTCCTTTTTAGTCTCTCCACCCTTTACATTACTCCTCGTCATTTAGCTAGCTTTCTTTTCTACCCTTCCTTATCTCTTTTTTTCACTATCCTCCTCTCTTCCGAACTCTCTTTTCCTCTTCTTCTACCTCTAACTACGCCTCCTTTCTCCTCATTCCTTCAAACTTTCTCTACCTTTCTTTCCCTTCCACTACCCCCCTTTATTTCCTACACCGTCCCCCTCTCCCCCCCCTCGCCAGCCAGAGAAAGCGCCACTTTCTCCAGGTACTTGGAGGAGTGGTATTTTTTTTTCAACTCTCTAGAGAAAGTTGGTGAGATAAGGGGAGTGTGGAAGAAAAAAAAGAGTTTTCAAGGATGCAACAACAGTTCCGACATAGGGGAGGAAGGGAGGGAAAAAAGAAGGGAGGAAGAGGAGGGAGGGAGGAGAGGGAGGGTGGTAGGGGAGAAAAGAGAGAGAGAGAGAGAGGAGGGAGGGAGGGAGAGAGGAGGTGGTAGGGGGAGGAAAAGAGAGAGCGAGGGTAGGAGGTAGAGAAGAATGGAGGGTAAAAAAGTGGAGGCGAGGGAAGGGAGGAGGGAGGGAGGGAAGGAGAGGAAAGGCTGCCAGCGTATCTTGTTTGTTTTTTTCTGAAACTTTCATAATATCACTTTGTGTTTATGGTAACTTTCCACTACTTGATAACTTCATGTGGTTTAATTATTCCCCTCTATAATTTTTTTTTCTGTCTGTGTCTGTCTGTCTGTCTGTCTGTCGGTGTCTGTCTGTGTCTGTCTGTCTGTCTGTCGGTGTCTGTCTGTGTCTGTCTGTCTGTCTGTCGGTGTCTGTCTCCTATGGTATACACAAAACAGTTCCTCTTGCCATATTCACCCCTCTCATACCCCCGTCCCTCCCTCCGACCCCACCCAATACATAACCTTCCTTGCCTAGGAGAATGCCGCCATACTTGACAATACCATCTCAAGTTAGCCCAGAAAAAAATAAATAAATAAATAAAAAATAAAAAATAAATTACCGTGTTCCATATTCACGACATTACAGAAACTAAAACTACAATACACATACTACAGAGAGAGAAAGTAAATCTTGCAATTTACACTTTAATCTACAAGAATGTGAGAAAAAAGAGGCTATGAAATGAAAGGGTGAATTTTGATATGGAATTTACGTCCCGGATTCCCAAAGGGGTCATACGGGATTTTACTCGTAACTGGAGTTGTAAAAACGTACAGTACCTGATTGGCTGACTTAAACTGTACCTGACTGTCTGACTTAAACTGGGGGATAAAAATAGGATCTTAAACTATACCTGACTGTCTGACTTGAACTGAAGGATTAAAATAGCGTCTTAAACTGTACCTGACTGCCTGCCTTAAACTGTACCTGACTGTCTGACTTAAACTGGGGGATAAAAATAGGATCTTAAACTATACCTGACTGTCTGACTTGAACTGAAGGATTAAAATAGCGTCTTAAACTGTACCTGACTGCCTGCCTTAAACTGTACCTGACTGTCTGACTTAAACTGGGGGATAAAAATAGCATCATAAACAATATAATATTTACACTGTTAAAAACCGGTAACATTCACTGAGCCGAGGGAAAAAAATAACGAACGGAATCTTTGGAAAAAATAATGAACGTTAATTTGGTTAAAGGTAGAGTCTCGGTGTAAATTTAACGCCATAGTGGATGTTATTTTTTGTGCTTTATCATCACTCTGGCTACAGTTAGATGCATTCTTACCTCTCCACTTACGAGGTGAATTCAACTTACGAACCTCTGAGAAACAGCCATGGGAGTTTCCATTAGACTGGTGTCATGGATATCAACGCCATCTAGGGAACAAATACTGCATTACAGTGGGAGGGGTTTTATTTCCACCTGTGTTTCACAACATAAATCTACACCTTTAATTGGCTTTCTTTCGCAATTAAAGTCCTAAATATACAAAAGAGGGGGAGAAAAAAACATTTAACGGCGTATTATTGTAAACCTGTAATTGAGTGCCATTCAGGAATCCCATCCATTTGGAATGAATGCAAAATGAGCAGTGTTGAAAAAGCGCTGTGGAAAGGACCGCTCAAAAGACATTTATTTTATCGCTTGAAAGCAGACGACGACGGCAACGAGAACCAGCCAAACCTAACCAAATCAAAATGGCTTTCGGATCATTAGGTTAGGTTAGGTTAGGTTAGGTTTTATTATTCCGCATCTGAAAACAAAAATTAGTTCATAGTATTACTCCACAATATCACATGTTGTTTCTTCGCAGTATCATTTATAAATTTAAAATAACACCAAATTACTGAATTATTACCAGGAAAGATATGTTTTCACTCTCCTGTTGTTGTGTTGTTATTTTTATCATTGTTGTTATTTCAATTTAGATGCTTCAACCGTTAAGGTTCTTTTACACCGCATTTGATATTCTGAATTCTGAAAAAGTTTTACATTCCGTTACACAAAAAAAGCTCGTTCTTATTTACATCGTTTATTTTTATATGTAAATACCGAGGTCATGAAAGTGTAAAATTCCTCTGAGCTGTCTTGTGATTGAGATGTATCATAATTCATTGCATAATTTCATCTAAAAGTTAATTCTACTTAAATGTTGTCCTCGTAAATGTGAAGAGCTCATCTTTTTGTGGGTTAAAAAAATCAAAACGAAAAAGGATGTGGAATTTCACCAAACATTCACATATTTCCTTTACTTGAGTTCACTGTATATATTCTCTCTCTCTCTCTCTCTCTCTCTCTCTCTCTCTCTCTCTCTCTCGTGGGTACAACAGTCAGATTCACCTTATAATGAAGGCATAATCTCAGTGTTATTACCACAGTATTCAGCGGTTTGTTGTAGCCTTATCGTCCGCTATGCCACCTAACGAAACCATTGACGAACTCTGTAAATTCATTTTAATCACCAACGTCTTGGTCATTTTTTACCGTTTTACCCCCCCCCAAATAAATAAAATGAAATAATAATACAATAGAATAAACCTGTCCCAGAGAACCTCTACCCCACCCACTCGTCTTAGCACACTGTGAGGTGCGAGTTCCACTATTTCAAACCTTGGCAATAACTTACACCCACTAGCAGTGAACCTGGGGTGCAGTTTGCCATACGAGGCGAGTCTCTGTAGTTCAGTTTGATGACGTCCCTATATGAGGAACGTAAATAAAGACCTAAAACTAAACTACTATCTTCTCGTTTGCAGTTATTTCAAGCAGATCACTTGCAGATTAGACACCCCAGCTTATTTTACCTGAAGGCTGATCACCCGAACGCTACTCGGGGGTTAGGTTAAGATTAGGTAGGTGGGTAGGTTAGGTTAATTTGGGTTAGGTTAGGTTAATTTGGGTTAGAGTTAGGGGGGTTAATCTTCATGCGAAATAAGACAGACGCGTCTTGACCTGATCATCTCAATCAAAATCTTTGGGGTTGTATTTTAAGCTCGTATCCCTTTATGCACACACACACACACACACACACACACACACACACACACTCACAGTAAATGGTTTAGGCCAGAATGTTTCAGTGAGTAGTTCGCCGCCTGCAGGTCGTGTCCTGTCAGGTTAAATACAAGAGGCGAGTGTAGAGGAACACTAATGCCTCGCGCGCCCCTCCACTTTCTTGACCTTTATGAGATGGTCTCACCCACGCACCATACCACACACCAACTTTTATGAGATGTTCTGTCCCACATATCATTCCACACACCATTCTTCAGTCAGGAAATGATCTGTTCCACACACCGTTCCATGCATTCCTTCGTGACCTTGATGAAATGGCAAGTCCCAGGTACCATTCCACACAACCCTTAAATGGAAATTTCCCTTCGTGATTTTTAGAGAAAGGAATATCCCTCTCACCCTTCCCCCTTCCTCCCTCCCCCTTGGCGTCTGACCTACGTGACCTTGATGAACTAAAATGCTAAGGTCAAGTTCAAAGCTATATACACGCATCACACACACAGACAATTCAGTAATAGGGTAAAAAAAATCACTGGTATGTATCGTTGGCGTTAACCTTATAATGTTATTACTGCGTTGAATAACAAGGGTATTTAAGCGGGTAACATGGTTAGAGATTTACACTAGTTCATGAGCGATAAAAAATATGAGATTTAACTGTCTATATCGTTTGTGTGTGTGTGTGTGTGTGTGTGTGTGTGTGTGTGTGTGTGTGTGTGATGATGACTATAGCTCCGGCACGTGGGGACTTATCCTCATCAAAATGGACTGACCTATATTGGTGACCTCAGTTAAGATTTAGTTTAGGTTAGATTAGGTTAGGTTAGAGGTTCACTTACGTACGAGCAGCTGTTTTAACCCTCATTCACGTACAAACAGTAAATAATATTATAAACGAGACACTTAAACTATATAAATAAATCATTTAGAAATTAAAAAATAAACACAAATAAATCAACCGATAAAACAATGGAGAATAAATCTATATTAAGAATTCAAAGGAGAAATAAATAAGGATAAATAATTAATAAAGAGAACAACGAGTAAAGCTCTAAATCAGAAGAAATGAATAAGAGGTAATTAATAAGCAAAGAAATTAGGGAGATAATAGAAAATACAGATAAAGAAAATAAATATGTAAGAATTTAGATGACAGGAAATAAGAGATTATGGGAAGTAAAAAACAAACAGGAAATAGACCATAAGTAAGTAAGTAAGAAAACAAGTCAATAAACAAGACATTTAAACAGAACAACAAATTAATGTAAAGAAGCCATGAACAAAACAATACTGTAAACATGGTATTTAAACAAGGGAGTAACATTAGTAGGAGAATTAATAAACAAGGCACTTAAACAAGGCTGCAAAAGGCGAGAAGTTACGACAATTCGCAAAACACAAACAATTTATGAAACACAATCAACTCATAAAACACAAACAATAAACATGCAATTTAAACAAGACCTTTAAAGGAGAAGTTAAGAACACAGAGAGAAAGAGAGAGAGCGGGAGAGAGAGAGAGAGAGAAAGTTAGTAAACAAGATGGTGGTGGTGAAAGTTTGGTGCTCCAACTAAAGAAAAAAAGAAAGTCTTTACGAGGCTGCGACAGCTTAATGTATTTACTTCACCAAGGCTCGACGTCCCCCCCCCTTCCTTCCCTCCCCTCTCACCTCCTCCCTCTTCCTCCCCTATATCACCACAACTTTTACTACGAAGAAAATAAAAATTGAATAAATCAATAAATATAAACTGTACAAGTATCAATTAATATAATACAGTATATAAGAGAAAGAAAGAAAGAAAGAAAGAAAGAAAGAAAGAAAGAAAGAAAGAAAGAGTCTTTCACTAAGAATCCAGAACAATAAAAAGATATTTAAGTAAATATGTAATTACACCCATCAGTATATATATATATATATATATATATATATATATATATATATATATATATATATATATATATATATATATATATATATATATATATATATATATATATCATTCATAACTTGATGTATACATAATATATTCAGCGCTGATAGGCAGACAGATAGACAATATATTTCCTAAATTACTAGCAACTTTATATACACTGATTATACAACTCTGACGGAATGGCACTACAAAAATAAAACTTGTAATATTTTTTCTAAATTACTCATAATTTATGGACACTGATTGTGAAACGCTGAAAAACAGAGACTGACAGACAGATTGGAAAAAAATATAAACCGGTGTTATTTGTTCCCAAATCACTACCGCCTGCAGACACATTTAACTGGTAAACCAGCGACAGACTCTCTCAGGCGGAAATATTGCCACTAAAATCAATCACGCCCGTCTTTCACCTGTCAATTGGCACCCCACCATCTGTCCCGCTCCCGTCACTTATCCATCATCGGCTGTCTACTTGAGAACGATCGGCAACCTGTCTTTTTTTTACCAAATTTGCTGTCTGTCAATATGATATCCGTATTGGTCATCTAATATAACTGTCGCTTCCTGTCCGCTGTATATGATGGATATGGCTGTCTGTCTGTCCTGTACCTTATTATTGTAGTATTTTTTATTATTTGGGAATAAACACACACACACACACACACATGTACTCAGCTACACCAATTCATCTTGAGGGGCTCTTCCTTCCACTTATTACTTCCTCTATTAACCTGTAATTCTACTCAATACGTTCCTTATAGATTATACAGCATACTCTTATATGTCAAGCTTCTTCAGAGTCACTGATATATCCCCGTGATATATTTCATTCTGCAAGGACTCACAGCGGATTCAGAAAGCAAGAAATCCATGGCAGGTGGATTCAGGGTGGATTTAGAAACAGGGTATACAAACGTCCTGGATCTAGGGAGCGAATTCATAAACAACAGATCCAAATAACTTGGATTCAGAGAGGATTTAGAAGTGAGATATGCGAACGTCTTGGATTTAGAGAGCGGATTTATAAACAACAAATCCAAAGAACGTGTGTTCGGAGGTGATTTATAAACAAAAAAAGCAAACCAGAGATATAATTTTGACGTTCTGTAGCAAGTCCCAGCAGCTGAGGTGAGAGTGGGTGTGTTGGTGGTATTGTATAGCGGTAACACGTTTTCCTCTCACACCGGCATGCTTGGGCTCAAATCTCCGGGTCGAGTATGAGAAGGGCGTTATTCAATGTCACCCTACCAAATATCTCTTGACATTTTTTTCCTGATACTCTTGCCTCCTCCTGAACTAACACTGGACAATTAAAATCATAACAAAGGAATCAAAGAACAGAACAACGCCCAAATGTCCTTTAAGCTGATAAGTGGCGAAATGATAAATGAACTATATAAATAGATAAGCCCTGACCACCATCTCTCCTCCCTGGGACACCTATTGAGGGTCAGGTGTAATGTGTGCCTGCATACACTCGACGTTTGATAGCAGTAAATTGTTTTCTGCAGTCAGTGTTGGTCGCCATTCCCAACACACAATGACGGCAAGCTGTGTGTCCCTCAGCTGTATTTCTCTGTTCAAACGACTTGGAATCAGAGTGAATTCAAACCCCCAAAAAACTAAAAACAAAAGCCTGGATTTAGAGTCTGTTTTATAAAAAGAATCTAAAAACTTAAAGGAATTTGGCAAAAAACATCGTTCAAGGTCCATTTTTTTTATTAAAACTCAATTAAATGTATAAAGAATTTCCTCACATCAATAAAAAAAATCCCTTGAAAAACACGATGTAAATTTTTCTTTCTTTGTTTTCTAATCAAGAAATATCGGTAAATATTATCGACTCTCTCTGACTACATTAACCAGAAAATTATCATGGTGCCCAACATCCTGTATACTCAACACCCAACTTATGTGTGTGAATGAACGCCAAGTGTGTTCTTAGTATAACCCACAAGTATTCCAAAGTGACCAAGATATATTTCGAATTTACTCTAGATACATATCAATATTACTCTAGATATATTTCAATGACAGTTTAAATAGGTTTTAAAGCCAGAGGAGATATGTTTCAAATATATTTAACTTGCTCCACAAAGCTTTCCTAGATATATTTGAAGATTAGTCTAAATGTATCTAGATGTATTTTAAAGTCAATGTACTGTAGATAAATTTCAGTGCGGGACAAGATATATATTCAGTGCGCGACCACATACCTTCAATGACCTGTCCAGATATGATATATTTCAGTGTACACAAATTTTCGAGACAGCCAACTCACAGATATGCTCCATAACCAACTCACAGATATGCTCCACAACCAACTCACAGATATGCTACACAACCAACTCACAGATATGCTCCACAACCAACTCACAGATATGCTCCACAACCAACTCACAGATATGTTTCATAACCAACTCACAGATATGCTTCACAACCAACTCACAGATATGCTCCATAACCAACTCACAGATATGCTCCATAACCAACTCACAGATATGCTCCACAACCAACTCACAGACATGCTTCACAACCAACTCACAGATATGCAACACAACCAACTCACAGATATGCTCCACAACCAACTCACAGATATGCTCCACAACCAACTCACAGATATGTTCCATAACCAACTCACAGATATGCTTCACAACCAACTCACAGATATGCTCCACAACCAACTCACAGATATGCTTCACAACCAACTCACAGATATGCTCTACAGCCAACTCACAGATATGCTCCATAACCAACTCACAGATATGCTCTACAGCCAACTCACAGATATGCTCCACAACCAACTCACAGATATGTTCCATAACCAACTCACAGATATGCTACACAGCTAACTCACAGATATGCTTCATAACCAACTCACAGATATGCTCCACAACCAACTCACAGATATGCTACACAACCAGCTCACAGATATGCTACACAACCAACTCACAGATATGCTCCACAACCAACTCACAGATATGTTCCATAACCAAATCACAGATATGCTCCACAACCAGCTCACAGATATGCTACACAACCAACTCACAGATATGCTCCACAGCTAACACAGAGATACTCACCAACTTACCTGGATTACAGGATGAACTGAGTCGTGTATGCTCCCCAGTCAGGCCACATATGCTCTTCAGTCAAACCACTTACGCTCTTCAGTCAATCCACATATGTTCTTCAGTTAAACCACATATGCTCTTAAGCCAAGCCGCATATACTCTTCCGTTAAGCCACATGTACTCGGTAATCAAGCCATATATGCTCTTCAGTCAAGCTACATGTTCCTCAGTCACCCCACATATGCTCCAAACCCAAACCAGATTTTCATCTCAGTCAGATATAATGGTCTTCAAACCACATATGATCTGTAACCAAACGACAGATGCTCCTCAAACCACATATTCCGATCAGTCGAACCACATACGCTCTTCAGCCAAACCTCATATGCTCTTCAATCAACCTACATACATATGCTCTTCAATAAACCTACATACATATGCTCTTCAATCAACCTACATACATATGCCCTTCAATCAACCTACATACATATGCTCCTCAGTCGAACTACATATGCTCCTCAAACCACATATTATGATACGTAACCAAGCCACATATACTCTCCAGTCAAGCCGTCTATGCCCCAAAACCAAGCCAGATTTGCACCTCAGTCAAATCCAGATCCTTGCAGTTTGTCTCGGCTTGACAGTTCAATTTGGATTTCCCGGCAAATGGTGGAAGGTGCGGGAGCTCCTCGCTGTGTGTGTCGCCCCCGACCTTGGTGACTCCAGTGTTGCTTTAAAGCTGACAGCGCGCCCTCACCCACACACACGCTCCCTTCAAGTACACTATACACGCCCCCTTGAAATATACTATACAAGCCCCATTCAAGTACACTATACGCACCCCTTGAAATATACTATACACACCCCCTTGAAATATACTATACAAGCCCCTGTGAAATATGCTACACATTCCCTTGAAATATGTTACTCGCATCTCTAAGTTCATGTGTATAACTTTAAACCATAATATAGTGTATACACTCTTCTAAGTATGCTATACATGCACGCTTGAAATATACTATACATGGCCTTAAACATGCTAGAGATTCCCTTAAAATACAATTCCAACATCTTTCAGTTACTATGTATATCCTAGAAATATATCATAACGGCCCTACATATTCTAATATACCCTCCGAAATATACGATACATTCTAAAATTATTATACATTTGGTATGAAATATACTAAACACTTGTTTGAAATTTGCCATATACCTGTTTGAAATACACTGTACTCTCTCTTTTCTCTTATCTAAGTTCAATATCTTTCTTTTCCTTTTGTTCATGCCTTTCTCGTTCTCCATATCTTTTTTCCACTCTCTCTCTCTCTCTCTCTCTCTCTCTCTCTCTATTTGTTCATTCATCTGTCCCTTATCGTTACGTGTCCTCTCTCTCTCTCTCTCTCTCTCTCTCTCTCTCTCTCTCTCTCTCTCTCTCTCTCTTTACTTATTCCGACTGGTCCAGAACAACCTCGTAACTGCGGTAGATTTAGAGACATATCCTAAATTCCTTAACTTGTAGAACGAGAGTAGTTCCAGGCGACTCCCTTGAATACCATTACTTTCACAGACTTCCTTCATTGCCCCATTTATCTTCACCATTAACTCCATTGGAACCACTAGAACCATTATACCATTCGTACCGCTGACTCCAAACACCGCCATGACACGATTGTACCATTGGTGTTAACATAATCATCCCCCATATAACATTGGAACCTTAACCATTAACATTGTATTACCGTTATAACATTGGACCCTTTTACGTTAGGAGTTTCTGGACAATGACTTCTACTCTTCCTATTATGACATGAAAAACCTATTACCATAATTAACACGCTTACAGCCATCACCACCATCACCATAATCACCATCAGTACCTCCACCATCACCACTCACCACTTTTCACAACCTCCACCATTACCCTCCACCACAGCCTATATCCTCATCATAAATACCACCACTACTACCACAATCTTCACTATCGCCACCGTATGAATTACCACTACCACCACCATCACGACCATCACTACTACCAATATCACAAACATTATCACCGCCACCTCCACCACCACTATCAGCACCACCACAACCTCCAACAACACCACCACCACCATCCACCACCACAACATCTACTACCACCACCAGCTGCTACACTGTGAAGATTGTTGTCTCATTTGATCAAAACTTATTGTTGCTAAGTTCACAAACTTGCAAGATAAACGATTGTGTGTGTGTGTGTGTGTGTGTTGTTTATGCATGTGTATGTGTAAATGGTTGTTTAATACATATTATATTGACTCAAAGGTTGGTGAAGTTAGTCTAGGCGAGAGAGGTGATCATGTGTGTTACTGCTCCCTCTCTCTCTCTCGTCCAATACACAAGTTTTACCTGAAAGTTTTAAGGCTCACCAACGGTTGACCAGGTTTTGGATGTCAGTGAAACTTAGATATACACACACACCCTTATACTGTACTGTACATACACGCATACACACAAAAATACACGTAAACTTGAGGGCTCATTCCATCCTATATATATATATATATATATATATATATATATATATATATATATATATATATATATATATATATATATATATATATATATATATATATATATATATATATATATATATATATATATATAACGCACAGGCACGCGCACCCAAGCGAAATATACACATCCACTGGTAAAACATTTTCACCTCTGGGTGCTGGGTTTCGAACCCAGAGTATCATGGTTTGTAGTTACAGAGTTAATCCACTAAACTACGATGGGTAAAAAGCTGCCACACCTTAACTACTATCTTGTAGCTCAAGTTCCCCGCCCACCACTGTGGGCCTAGAAGAGTTGGGGCAGCCCGCCCACACTCGGGTCCCTGACAGCTTTTAATCAAATTCCCAGCACAAAAGTGTGTTAAGGTGCGGGATAACTTTTAGCCCATCATGGTGTAGTGGTAAGCTGCCTGACTATCAACTGTGGTGTTCCAGGTTTGACACCCAGAACCTGATATACACATACTGTACATATTTTTCCCAATTAAGAAATAAGAGTACAAGTCAGATACTTGGCCTCAATAGGTTAAAACTACAACACATATATTCAGGATCAACAATCATATTGTCAAATCTGTTGCAATTAAAAGATAACAGATGTAAGAGTGTGTCTGGCCCTGAAACCAAGCCTATGAAAATAAACACAAGTGACTGCAGCTAAAACAAGTCCTTGAAAATAATGAATGAGAGTTAGGAAATTAAATCCGTGGGTGTAAAAAGTGAGAGGCTGGAACTTGAAATAAGCTCCTGGGACTAAAATTAATTCCCGACATGTAAGCTGAGAGTCGAGAACGTTAAATAAGCCTCGGCAGACTAATAGTGAGAAGATAAAACTTAAAATACACCTCTGGAAGTCAAAGGTGGAACTATGGTACTGAAAATAAACATCTGGAAGTGACAAGTGAGAAACTAGAACTTAAAATAATCCTGAAAGTGAGTGATGAAAAATATTAAACTTAAAAAAAATGGAAATAGTGAGAAATTAGAACTTGAAATAAACTCCTTGAAAATAGTGAGATCATATAACTTAAAATAAACCCCTGGAGGTAAAGACCAAAGACAAAACTCTTGGACCTCTTGATATGGAAGTTTGTACCGATGGCAAATTCATGGTGGTGAAAGTTTGAACCTTAAACGTAAAGACACAAGAAAGAAGAAGAGAAACAAAAAGACTCCTAGAATTATAGAAGAAGACCTTTAATCAAGCGTAAGTTGAAAGGTTTTGTTGATCGAATTATTGTCCACTCAAACTTGATCTAACGATTTAATGCCTCGTAAAACAGCTTCAGGGAGGTTATTCAATCTTCATATTCTTTTTTATTTCTTCTTTATTTTTATACATGACTGTGATTATGTGTTCACGTTGTGTAACTTCTATGATTTTTCTTCGCGTTTTTATCCTTGGTAGCTGTGATTAGCATGTTCGCAGGGTATAATAATTCATGCCTTCCCCTTCCTGCTCCCTCCGACACAGCAGTGATTAGCAGGTCACTGTGTTTAATATACCAGCCTGGTCCTCTCTCTCTCTCTCTCTCTCTCTCTCTCTCTCTCTCTCTCTCTCTATTGACCTTGCTCATTACATTCTCCCTCTCTCCCCCTCTATCCATTGTTCTTCCTGATTTCATACTCCCTCCACCCTCCCTCTCTCTCCCTTCTCCTTCCTCCCTCCTCCTCTCTCCCTCCTCCCTTCCTCTGCCTCCCTCCTCCATCCCTCTGTTTCCCCTCTCTCTCCATTGTTCTTTCTCATTCCATTCTCCCTCCCCATGCTTCAATTCCCCCTCTCCTCCCTCTCTCTCTCTCTGCCTCCTTTTTACGTCCCCCCTACTCCCCATGCCTCCCTTCTCCCTCCTTCTGTGTACCCTCTCCTTCCTCTCTCCCTCTAGTCTCCCCCCTCCCCCGCGTAGGAGTCGACAGGAGGGAAGGATTAGCGAGCGTCAACCTTTCCTGGCCCGCTAATTACGACGAGAAAATATATTAGCGGGAGAAGAAAGTTTTCCACCCTAATTATCAGGATTATAACTACTTTACCGTGACTCCTCTGGCGACCTCCACACCACGCCACACCGCACCACACTACTCCACACCACACCACTCCACTCCCTACCACATCACACTACTCCACACCACACCACATTATACTACTCCACACCACACCACTCCACACCACACTACTCCACACCACTCCCTACCACATCACACTACTCCACACCACACCACATTATACTACTCCACACCACACCACTCCACGCCACGCCATATCACACCACACCACACCACTCCCTACCACATCACACTACTCCACACCACACCACATTATACTACTCCACACCACACCACTCCACACCACACCACACCACACCACACTGACGCTACCTAGTCGACATATAGTTAGGAGAGACAGGCAGACAGAAAGACAGACAGACAGACAGGCGAACGGACGGAAGGACGGGCAGGTGTCACCATTACCAGGGTGTCACTCACAGGCAGGCATCACCATCACCAGGGTGTCACTCACAGGCAGGCATCACCATTACCAGGGTGTCACTCACAGGCAGGCGTCACTATCACTAGGGTGTCACTCACAGGCAGGCGTCACCATTACCAGGGTGTCACCACAGGCAGGCATCACCATTACCAGGGCGTCACCACAGGCAGGCATCACCATCACCAGGGTGTCACCACAGGCAGGAGTCACCATCACCAGGGTGTCACTCACAGGCAGGTGTCACCATCACCAGGGTGTCACCACAGGCAAGGAGTCACCATCACCAGGGTGTCACCACAGGCAGGCGTCACCATCACCAGGGTGTCACTCACAGGCAGGCGTCACCATCACCAGGGTGTCACTCACGGGCAGGCGTCACCATCACCAGGGTGTCACTCACAGGCAGGAGTCACCATCACCAGGGTGTCACTCACCCGACCAGACGTCACCATCACCAGGGTGTCACTCACCCAGCAGGTGTTACTATCACCAGGGTGTCACTCACCCAGCAGGTGTTACTATCACCAGGGTGTCACTCACAGGCAGGCGTCACCAGGACCCCCTAGTGATAAGGTGGATCGAGGGAGGAAAACCTGAGCTCATCTGTTGGTCTGACACTCACAGATGACCCCTCCCCTCTCCCACTTCTCTCCCCAGCCTCTCCTCCCCTCTTCTCCTTCCACTTCTCTTCCCATCCCATCTCATCCTTCTTTTACCCTTCCTGCATGTGCAGAGTTTTCGTAGGTTCTATTTACTGGATAAACAGAGACACACAAGGGAGGTGGCGCTCCTTACTCTGTCTGGGGGTCAACTAGCCTTTTAGGCGACATGTGGCAAGTGATACATTAGCAGCTTCCATATGTCGCCAGGCACATTAATTAACCGTGTGGGACATGGTAAATACATTGCCACACGCTGCTAGCTAGGCTGAATAAATAATGTATATAAATGGAGCACATACATAATATACATACATAATATACATACAGCATACATAATATACATACACTTCTCTCCCCCCTTCTCTTCCCATCACCATTCCTCCTCCTCTTTTTCCCCTTCCCCCTCTCCTTACCCTTCCTATCTTTTTCCTTTTCCTCCCATTCCCACTTTTCCTCCCATCTCCTCCCCTTCTCCTTCCCTTCCTCCTTCGCTTCATTTCTCTGGAAACATATCATCATAAACTAATGAAATACCTCAATACATTTGTGTTTAACTTATCATATATTGATATAATAGTTCATGTAAAAGATCACAATATTTTGATGTCTGTCTAAATATAACTTTCAAATCCAACATAAATGCCTACTGTCTGACTTAACACCTTTTAAAAAATATTGCATAAATAATTCTCTTACCTAAGTATCATTTATTGAAAAACTAAATCATTCAATCGGCCAGATAGTTTAATCATATCAACTTTACCGAGGCATAACAGATGTCACTAACACAATCCCATAGAGAGCCGAGTGGTGGGGGAGATCTATAACATAAAACACTATAATCGTATCTGAGCTGTGGTGAGGACTATAGCTATTGTTGATACGAAACAAACTGTTAAATCTGATAAAGTTGTATCCGGTCAGTTCATTCGTGGAATTTCATCTATTGTGCTCGAGTGAAGTGGAAAAAATGTTGCCATGAAATAAAATACCTGAATTTTTTTTTATTAAAGTCAGGAGCTGTGGCAGGCGAGGCCAAGGGATCTTCACCCAGGAAAAGATTTGAGGTCATGAGGGGTAGTTAAAGGTCAGGTCAGATATGAGTACTGATACCTTAGGATAAAGATAAGGGTTCGTAGTTTACATCAGACATAAGGATAATAGTCACGTTAGGGGTATGGGATTATGGCTTTGGTCAAACTTCTGTACCAAAGGTCATGTCATATTTTTATACCAGAAGTCATGTCAAATGCTTATACCCGAAGTCATGTCAAATGTTTATACCAGAAGTCATGTCAAATATTAGTACTTGAAGTCCTGTCATATGTTTATACTAGAAGTCATGTCAAAATTAGTACCAGAAATCATGTCAAATATTTATACCAGAAGTCATGTCAAATTTTTATACCAGAATTCATGTCAAAAGTCGGTATCAAAGTCCGGGTCAGAGTTCAATATCGCCGAAGATTCTCCTATCATGTGTAATGAATCAAATTTACATTATTTTGTGTCCATTTACCTTCACTACGCTGCTTTTACATCAGGTATTTCTTCTCGTATTTTTCCTCCGTCCTACATCTTTCTCTTTATATCTCACTGTCTAAATATTTTTGTCTTCTATCTATCTATCTATCTATCTATCTATCTATCTATCTATCTATTTATTTATCTTTCAGTCTGTCGGTGTCTTTATCCATCCATATAATACGCGCGTGTGTGTGTGTGTGTGTGTGTGTGTGTGTGTGTGTGTGTGTGTGTGTGTGTGTGTGTGTGTGTGTGTGTGTGTATGTATAATAATAATAATAATAATAATAATAATAATAATAATAATAATAATAATAATAATAATAATAATAATAATTAACGGTTTATTGAAAAAGTTCTGCAGTCCGAAGGCTGAAAATATACATTGGACGAAAATGACTTATTACATACTGTACAAAGACATGGGGAGGGTGGGTCGTTTAACAAAAGCTTTCATTACTAAAAGAAGAAGGAACAATGATTGAACATTCAAATTATCATAGTTTACAGTTGATGGCCCGGGCCTGGGCTGGTCATGGATACACCAGATAGTGTGGTGTTCACGTGGTGTAGTAACTCGTCCTCGGGTGTTGATAGGAAGGACCTCACGTGGTCATGAGGATACCGGGCGGTGTGGGGTGGTGTCACAGTAACTCACCCTGCTGGGTGGTGTTGTGTTATCTAGTACTCAGTTGTGAAGCCGACCCACTGTTGTTCCCAGGGTGGACTGATTAGCACCTCCTGGTCAGAAGATGGTGGTCAGTTCCTAGGGGTGCTGACCTCACTGGTTGGTCACGGCTCTCACTGGTACTGTTTAGTGCTGAATTCACTGGCTTAAACACTGTTCATCACTGTGTGTGTGTGTGTGTGTGTGTGTGTGTGTGTGTGTGTGTGTGTGTGTGTGTGTGTGTGTGATGTATACATACAGTAGATCGCGACGATGAATTTATACAGGAGAACAATAACATATATCAGGTTGGCTACAGCATTTGTTCACCCACAGCCAACTGTAATGAACTTACCTAAGCCTTATTTGCATACTGTAATTTCAACTTGTAATTATTTCTGAATCACATTTTACTGATACTCCTGGACAACGCTAATGAAATATAATGAAAAACCCTACTTTAATATATGTTTTTTTATGTAATTTATTTATGGAACTGTAGTCTTTTTTAAACTAATATAAAAATTAGATGAAAATTTAAATTACACCTGCATAAGGATGGAATATTTCTTTATCTCTCTTTCACCTTTCTCTTTATTCTCGTATATTTATCCATATATTGGGATTATCTATCTTTATATATCTAAATCTGAACCAATCGCTACATGCATTGTTATTCTATCTCTTCCTAATTTTGTTTTTATCTATTTGTCTATCTTTCGTTTATATCACCATCCGAACCCTCAGTAATGAGTCCAGCCTTAAACATTATACAGGTTTCGGTGCTAAATTCCCTCAAAATATCAACACGATTTTTCCATCTGCTTTACACCTCGACCATCAGCGCTGACCTGTCCCTCAATGTCTTATGTTTCATTGATGAATCTCCCTCACACCACAGGTTTCAGCGTTGAATAATTTATTTAACATATCAGTTTTATATGATGTGTTCCCATGGTTCAAGAGTTTCAGTGCTGAATCGAACTAATATATTTTTCTCTCCAACTCTGTGAATCCTTTAGCTTTTAGCACTAAATTCTTTCCTAACATCAGGTTTCAGTACTGAATTCTCTCCCAATATATCAGGTTTCAATGCTGCTTTCCTCGTACGGCTCAGGAGTTCCACCGCTAAATCAAACCAAACACATCCCCCCCACCCCCTCAAGTCAATGAATCTCCTTGACAGTCCAAGCTTTCAGCGCTGAATTCTTCCTGGACACTTCAGACTGTCTCTGGCAATTCGGGGCTTCAGTTCTTGGGGTCCGGAGATCTCCTTTGTGGAATTTCTCTTGAGTTTTCCACATCTCTGGCTGGTTTCTTCAGGAATTCCTGTTTCGTATCTAACTTTAAAACTTCTGCCGCCGCCCAGTGGTAGAGGAGGCGCGGCGCTGTCTGTCTCAGCCGAATTCAACGACTTCGAAATTCTGGGGTGGCGAAATTCTGTGCAGGTGAAATACTATTGTTGCAAGGATGTGAAATCTAAGATATGTTCAAATTGGGAAGCTGTGATATTCAGGAGCTTTGGAATTAAGTTGACCGTGATATACTGTACAAGAGCTGTGAAATGCAAGAGCGTTGAAAGTCGGGAACTGTGAAATCCAAGAGCTATGAAGTCCGGGATTTGTGAAATTCTGCGGCTAAGATTTTCAACAGCTGTAAGACTCGAGCTGTGAAATCTATATTTGTGAAATTCAAGACCTGTGAAATTTTGTGATTGAAAAATTCATCACACGTAATACAGAACAGCTGTGAAGTTCATTAGTTGCAAAATTATACAACTTTGAAATTCAGCGACTAGGAGTTCACCGGTTAAGAAATGCAACAGTTGCAAACTTTATGAACCCCCAAATCCGACAACTGCAATATTCAGGAGACGTGAACCTTGCCACTGTGAAATGCAGCAACACGTTGAAAATTTAAGACCTATGAAGCATTTCTCGAGAGTGAAAGTCTACGTCTGGTAGATTTATAGACTGAAATTTACTAAGTACTAAATACAACAGCTGTAGTATTTATCACATGTGAAGTCCAACGACCGTGAAACTCCACATTGCTGAAATAAAACAACAGATGAATTGAAAGAAGTCAGCGGTTGGGAGTTGAAAATTATTGCAGCAATAAAATCCATATCTGCAAAATTCAGCAGTTTGTGAAGTCAAAGGATCAAAATGGTTATAAAACAATTTTGAAAGATTCGACGTCTGCCAAAATCAAGATATATAAAACACAAGAATTTTCTTCCTTTACCGACAGAGAATAAATCGAAACTTTATGAAATCTAAAAGCCTGAATGATTTATTTATGTGATAGAAAAAGAATGAAGGTTAAATTTAAAATCTCGGAAAATCTGAAAACTGTATTTTATCAAGAATACAAAACTAAACACAACCAAAGCTACAACATTCATAAATTATACAATTTATGAAGCGTTGAATTAAAGAGAATATTAATCCCGAGAATCTTCCATATTCCTGGTGGGTTAGGCTTAAAACCTAACATATCCCAGAGGTTAAGAATTGAGATCTGCCATTTTCCAGAGAGTTAAGCCTTATGACCTGTCATATTCAAGAGATAAGACTCAAGATCGCCTATACTCCTGGGGGTAAGACTTTAGACATTCATATTTGTAGTGTGTTTTATGTATACACAATATATATATATATATATATATATATATATATATATATATATATATATATATATATATATATATATATATATATATATATATATATATATATATATATATATAAACGTCATATTTGAAAGAAGGAAGACTTAAGATCTGCCACATTCCAGCATGATACAACCCCAACACCTGCCACATTTCAGCATGATACAACCCAACACCTGCCACATTCCAGTATGATACAACCCAACAGCTGTCATATTCCAGGGAGACACAACTCAGGGGCTTTAAGGGAGGGAAACGGACGTTGGGTCGATGACATTTCCTCGTCTTGGTTGTCTTCATATCACATAACCATCAGGTGGTGGACGGTCTCATCTTACTGTCTCACCTAACCTAACCTACCATAACATAACATAACCTAACCTACCATAACATAACCTAACCTACCATAGCATATCATGACATAACGTAACATAATACAGCACAACGTAACATAGCATAACATAACAGTCAATTAGGGGGAAGGTCTCATCTTATTACCAATCACTGACACACGCTTGAGGGAGAAGTACTCAAAATAATACATTTATATATTATTCGGATCCCTTGAATATTAAACTCTACCTTATTTCACCTTAAGATTAACCGCCATAACACTAATTTACCTAACCTCACCTAATCTAACCTAACGTAACCTAACCTAACATACCGTAACATAGCCTATCCTAGATCAATATAACCCCACAGATAGTGTTACGGTGATTTATGTTCATGTGAAATAAGCTGGGGTGTCTAATCTTCAGGTAATCCTATTGTTCTCTAAATTATCGTAAAAACTCGCATATATATATATATATATATATATATATATATATATATATATCATTGGCCCATAAAGTCCGAGCGCTTTATGGGCTAATAAAATATATATGGAACCTTGTGTTTCGAAGCCGGATTTGGTAAAATGTTACTCTGATCACTTACGAGGCACGGGTAGTCCCCTATTGGAGGTTCACGGCACCTTAAGCTTGATGAATAGACTTTGTGTGAAATATAACAAAGTCTAAGACTACTTTTAGTGTCCTAGTGGTCTTGAGGTACAGTTCCCCGGTCAAACACATAAGATCGTGGGTTCGAGTCCTGGTGGGGTGAGGTTGTTGATTATATATATATATATATATATATATATATATATATATATATATATATATATATATATATATATATATATATATATATATATATATATATATATATATATATATATATATATATATATATATATATAAAACAAAGAAGTATGTCTGTGTGTTTGTTTGTGTGTCCGCACGAGAATCTTGGAAAGTACTTTACCGATCTGTAGATGGATGGTGTTATATGTAATGATGATGGATGGTGTTATATATAATGATGATGGATGATGTTATATGTAGTGATGATGAATGTCGTTATATGTATTGATGATGGGTGGTGTTATATGTAGTGATGATGGATGATGTTATGTGTAGTGATGATGGATGTTGTTATATGTAGTGATGATGGGTGGTGTTATATGTAGTGATAATGGATGGTGTTATATGTAGTGATGATGGATGGTGTTATATGTAGTGATGATGATGTTATCTGTAGTGATGATGGGTGGTGTTATATGTAGTGATAATGGACAGTGTTATATGTAGTGATGATGGGTGGTATTATATGTAGTGATGATGGCTGGTGTTATATGTAGTGATGATGGATGTTGTTATATGTAGTGATGATGGATGGTGTTATATGTAGTGATGAAAGATGGTGTTATATGGAGTGATGATGGATAGTGTTATATGTAGTGATGATATCATCTGTAGTGATGATGGATGGTGTTATATGTAGTGATGATGGATGGTGTTATATGTAGTGATGATGGATGGTGTTATATGTAGTGATGATGGGTGGTGTTATATGTAGTGATGATGTCATCTGTAGTGATGATGGGTGGTGTTATATGTAGTGATGATGGATGGTGTTATATGTAGTGATGATGGATGGTGTTATATGTAGTGATGATCGATGGTGTTATATGTAGTGATGATGGATGGTGTTATATGTAGTGATGATGGGTGGTGTTATATGTAGTGATGACGGATGGTGTTATATGTAGTGATGACGGATGGTGTTATATGTAGTGATGATGCATGGTGTTATATGTAGTGATGACGGATGGTGTTATATGTAGTGATGATGGATGGTGGTATGTGTAGTGATGATGGATGGTGTTTTATATGTAGTGATGATGGATGGTGTTATATGTAGTGAGATGGATGGTGTTATATGTAGTGATGATGGGTGGTGTTATATGTAGTGTTGATGGATGGTGTTATATGCAGTGATGACGGATGGTGTTATATGTAGTGATGATGGATGGTGTTATGTGTAGTGATGATGGGTGGTGTTTTATATGTAGTGATGATGGATGGTGTTATATGTAGTGAGATGGATGGTGTTATATGTAGTGATGATGGATGGTCTTATATGTAGTGATGATGGATGGTCTTATATGTAGTGATCTCAAAAACACTCCAACCAACAGGATCAGACACAGCCCGGACGCACACACGTAGAAAACTCGTATTCCCTCCTATGATTTACAGCTATTTTGATCCTTAGGTTCTCTTTCATTATGGCTTACTTTTCTCTGCATATAACCTCCATCTGTTACACCACACAGAGGTTGAAAAGTCGTATCCCATCCCACGTATTATAGCTAATATTATCCTTATGCTCTCTCTCATTACAGCTTACTTTTCTTTGATCTCTAACTTTCCTAGGTTGTCCATTCTAACAAGGTAGGTAGGTAGGTAGGTAGGTAGGTAGGTAGTCCATTCTAACGAGGTATGCCAAAAGTACGATATTTCACACCATGGCCTAGCGAAAGAGCTGCCGGGAGGGTGACTTTCTGCTATCTATCTATCTATATATATCTATATATATATATATATATATATATATATATATATATATATATATATATATATATATATATATATTTCATGTAGATCCACAATGAAAACGTGGATAAGATAAATCTTGATAAAATCACACGGGAAAAGGAAACAACGGAGCACCTTAGCTTTCGTCTTTATTCAAGACATCTTCAGAGGCAACTAGATTACATGGACAGAGAGAGGCTTAAATATACAGGGTGACCTTATTAAACATGAGGTAGGTCATAATGATGTCATCCACTAATCCCCACACCAACACCAACACACACGTAGAGGAGCTTAAGAGAAGGGGGCGACGTGACTAGTCAGGTCAGGTAAAAAATAAGGGACCCACTAAATAACTATCCTACATCTAGATCAAAGGTTTTCAAAGCATTTTTAACCTTGGGCCACTGACAAATAAATTTATGTAACATATTATCAGTTTTGAACTGACCATCACTAATGTTTATTGATTTTAATTCCTTAATCAAACTAGCTTCAACCAGAAGTCTTTCTGTGACACAAGATGATTTGAATACTTCTAAGCTTTTTTCCCAAGCAATGGGATGATTATTATTCCTAACATGAACGAACAGGCACTGCTTTCAGATGCTGTTCTGATATTGTACTTATGTTGTTTGATTCTGAGCTGCAGTGTTTTTCCTGTCTGTCCTACATAATTACAATTACATTTGCTACATGGAATACAATAAACACTTCCATTTACATTCAAACTTGGGCAATATATATATATATATATATATATATATATATATATATATATATATATATATATATATATATATATATATATATATATATCATGTAGATCCACAAAGAAAACGTGGATAAGATAAATCTTGATAAAAAAATTGAAAGAGAAATAAATGGATCCCTTCCATTCCTTGATATCCTTATCATGAGAAATGGCCAAAACTACAAATTTAAGATATACAGAAAGCCCACACAGGTAGACAGTTTCATACACTTTTTATCGAATCACCTGGAGTCTACCAAAATGTCAGTTTTTCTGCTATGTTCTTAAGATGTCTGCGTATTTGTGACTCTGAATTTATTGACGATGAATTGAAACACATTCGTTCCATTGCACAGAAACTCGGGTACCCTTCTGTGTTTGTTGATCCACGTTTTCATTGTAGATCTACATGAAATATATATATATATATATATATATATATATATATATATATATATATATATATATATATATATATATATATATATATATATATATATATATATATATATATATATATATATATATATATAGATGATTGTGAACTCTTTACCTGGTCATACTTGAACCTTTGACGTATTTGAGAATTCAGATAGGCAATATATCATGGAATTTGAACACAATTCATGAAACTAAAATTGTTGAAATGACGTATAATATTCTTTACCTCTCGAATACACTAGTGATATTGACCTTTTGTTTTCCTGGTTGTATCTGAGTTTCTGTTGTGTTTTTGTACTGAGTCTGGGGTTGAATAGAGGTAGACGAGAGGGATGGTTGATTGTAGTGTTCCTGTTCCGGCTAATACTCTTCCCGCTTCTGTTACTACTACTACTACTGTTACCGTTACCACTACTGTTACCGTTACCAATACTGCTACTGTTACTAATCTTACTGCTACTGTTATAATGTTACTACTCTTATTGCTACTGTTACCGTTACTGCTACTGTTACTAGTATTATTTTACTGTTGCTACAATTACTGCTGCTGTTATTATTATTACTACTACTACTACTGCTACTACTACTACTACTACTACAACTACTTTTTTTAATAGGCCTCCATCCTCCCCCAATAGCCACACCTTCGCCGCCATTTTATTACCTTAAAATTAAATATCCTAATACATAAGTAGCTATCCTAGCTGTGTTGAGTTACTTGAGCAACAGATCTATGCGGCATTCAGTGACTGTTGCCTCATAGTCAATATCTGCAACTGTTGTCGGCTAGGGGGCCGATGCTATCGTTCCTCTGAGGCAGAGCAAGGCCGACCTAAGGAGAGAGAAGGACTACTACTACTACTACTTTTTTTTTAACGCGGCCTCCAGCCTCCCCCAATAGCCACACCTTCACCGCCATTTTATTACCTTAAAATTAACTATCTTAATACATAAGTAGCTACCCTAGCTGTGTTGAGTTAGTTGAGCCGCAGATCTATGCGGCATTCAGTGACTATTGCCTCTTAGCTGCTGCTTCTGTTCGGATAGCACCGCCGCAAGTCTGGCGTAGAAGCATCTTGCACGTGGTCCCATCCCACCAAAGTTTGTGAACACCAGAGGAGTGAAGCTGCCTTGATCAACGTTCTGAATTCTCTCCCTGTATGCCCTTATCTTGTTGTTCTCGTTCCTCCTGTGTGCAGCATCGAGAGCTAAGATACGGTGACATGCGGCCATGGGATAAAAAAATCCTGATGTCGAAGAAGGCTCGCTGTCCCCGCGTCCAGAATCCTCGAGCACTGACGTCAACACGGGCTTCGTTGGAAGTGTTTGAAGTCCAATGCTGGAAATTCTCACCGTCCAATGGAAGGAGGATCGGTTCTACCCTGACATCAAGACAGATTTCCCTCAACATATTTGCTGTGAGATCCCTTACTTCATCATGCCTCATGCATATGAAGCCCCCTTTCTTGCACACCATGGCGTGATCGACGTCATAGGAAGAGCCACACACGCATTGGGAGGGCAAACCTTCTATTGGCCTACCGTACATTACAGCAATGGCACCTGTAAATTCTTGTCTATTGAGACTGAAACCATTTGCCCTTATCGGTAACGTAGTTAACCAGTTCGAGGCGCCCACCTTTTGCGCTATAGCTACTTTTTGTTTTCAAATTCTCTGGTACTTGCAGCATCAGTTGCTGCAACTTATCACTTTGGCTGTGCTTTCGTTCTGTCGTAATGGACCGTCGAATCTTGCTTACTTCACTTGTATGCACCTAACCTGTTGCGTTCTGAGCTATTATGTGGTCAGTGAGGGCTGCCGTGAGCTTTGATGTTCGGTGGTAGCAATCTCCTCTGGATTGGTCAATCCCATTCCTCCCAGTCTCGGCTACTACTACTACGACTACTACTACTATTACTACTACACTATTACTACTATTGTCACTATTACTACAAAACCGCTATTGCTACAGTTAATATTGATAACTATAACAGCAATACGAATAAAAATATAAATGACGATAATAAAACAATAGAAATAAACTGCCCCAGAAATATCCCTCACCTCTCTATGCTGACTTTATGCTGTACTCCGGGATGACAGCTATCTCAGATTACAAACTCGATAAAAAAACTACTAAGACCACTGCTAACAATACCAAAATATAGCAGTGAGAAGAGAAAGAATAACAACTCAAAACAATAAAAGTTAATACCACAATACCAAACAATAGTCGTGATAATAAAAGGAATAACAACAAAAACCAACAAAACAATACAAGTCTCTTCCTCCACCTACACAAGCATCATCTACACCCCGACTCCTCCACCTACACAAGCATCATCTACACCCCGACTTTATTCTCAAGCCTGACGTTTGTCTCAACATTACCAGCTTGATCAAAACTGACTTTACCTCAGCTTTTTTAATACACAGACGAACGCTGGTACCTCACATAAGCTCCTTTACTCAGACAAAATTTGAGAATATCGAGGTTTTAGTTGTTTTTATTTTTTTCAAGTGGACCTTGATGGATCGTATGTAATATTACTGTGTATTAATAAATCAAAACTTGTTGTTCTATGACGTCATGTTGTTATTCGATACCTTCATCATATAAAGTCCTTGAAGGATTATATGTATATTAAATGTATTTTAGTTATTTACAGTTTACGTATTGTGGAAACTTAACCTTAGAAAATCTCAATAGCTCTTATATAACAGTTTATGTATTATGGCAACCTAATCTTAATAGCTCTTATAATTCTAAAATTTTATGTATTATGGTAACCTAATCTCAATAGCTCTTATATAACAGTTTATGTATTATGGCAACCTAATCTTAATAGCTCTTATAATTCTAAAATTTTATGTATTATGGCAACCTAATCTTAATAGCTCTTATAATTCTAAAATTTTATATATTATGGTAACCTAATCTCAATAGCGCTTTTATAAGTTTATGTATTATGGTAACTTCACTTCAGTGTCTCTTTGGTAAATTATTTTTTGAGTGTCATGGTGGCTCATATAACATCGTCATTATATATCCCGGTAAACTGGGTTCTCATAAACAGGGCTTCCAAGACTTATAGTATCCTGTGTATTCCTGGTAAAATCATACTTTAGATCATGCATAATGCTGTATGTATTTTGACAACTTTTTTATACTTTGAAACTTAGGTGATGTGATTTTTTTTTTTATATTTTTTTTTCAGAAATAATCACCTCTGTGGTATCCTGACGCTGGTAAATTGAAGTAAAGGATTTTTTTTTATGTTTTATTGTAATCTCTTTGTTTGTTCCTGATTTCTTTTGACCTGTTTCTTCCTTTTTGATATTCATTTCATCTCTTTCTGTGTATTTGTTTATTTCCGTCAATTTTCTTCGTATTTTTTTTTCTCGCATTTTTTGTATTCTTTTATTTATTTACATATCCTATTTTCTATTTCTCTTTGTATATAATTCTTATTTTCTTTCATTCTTTATTTCTTCTCTTCTCTTTTCTTTTTTCACTGTCGTCTTCTCTTCATCTTTCAATTTTCTTCTCTTCTTTTTCCTTTCTTCTTTGTCGTCTTCTCTTCATCTTTCAATCTTCTCCTCTTCACTTCATTGTCCTCTTACCGTCATCTTTCATTCTTCTCCTCTTCACTTCTCTCTCTTCTCTTTCTCCATTGTTCTCTCAGCTCATATATATATTTCTTCCTCCCAGTAACATCACTCATTATCCTTAGACCTTCTTACGCTCTTTCTCATTCTGCCTTCCCTCTCTCGTTCGTTTTCTTCTTCATTGTTCTGCTTACATTCCTTCGCATCTTCCTCCCATTCCTTGCTCTTGTTACATACTTTTTCGTCATCCCCTCTTTTCCCTGATTTTTCTTCTCATGCTTATTCTCATTATCCGTTTCTCCCTTCTTCTCACATTCTTCCCCGTGTTCTTCTCCATTCCTAATTCTTCTCACTTTCCTACCCATCTTCTACTCCTTTATTCTAATTCTTAATCCATCCAGTCTTCCCCACCTCCCTTGTTTTCTCTCATCTTCTCTCGCCCCCTTTCCTTCATCTACCCCATGAAGCTCCCACCCCCCTTTCCTAATCCGGTCTTACTATCCACATCTTCTCACATTTCCATCCAATTCATTTCCTTTCAACTTCCTTTTCCATCACCATTTCCTCCTCTCCCTTCCTTCTGGTCTAATTACCCTTCCATTAAGGCCCTTCTGCTCGGCGTTAATATCTATTCCACTCTGCGCTCTCTTCTACACTCTCACTTCCTTCGACTCTCCCTCTTCCTCCTCCTTTATCCTTATTGATAAAATATGCAAAGTAGGTTCTGGTTTATCCCGCACCACCGCCTCTTGAGGATGCACCGCAAATAATCTTAAAGTTCATGAATACTATACAGTATATATATATATATATATATATATATATATATATATATATATATATATATATATATATATATATATATATATATATATATATATGTGTGTGTGTGTGTGTGTGTGGTGTGTGTGTGGTGTGTGTGCATTTATATATAAATGACAACTGAAAAAATAAGTAACTAATTCAGAACACAAACGAAAAATACTGAGACAATTTTTTCGTCAGTAACTTTGTAATGAAATTCTAAATGTTTGGTTTGTTACATTAAACACATAAATCCTGGACTGATATACTGTACATGACACTGGAGCCCATCCATCTGACACGTGTGTTTTAAGTGACGTGTGTTTTCAGTAACAAGTGTTCTCACTGACAGATGCTTTATGCAACACGTGCTTTTGACATCCCCCCAAGGTTATATATATATATTTATGAGAGCTTTTGGATTAATTTAATTGTTGACGCTCCGGAACAGTTTATATATACTGTAAGCGTACTAACTCTACTGTGATTTATATCTGTAAAACGAACGAGAGAAAGAGGGGGTAGATGGAGGAAGAGAGCAGAGAAGAAGATAAAGAGAAGAGGAAGAAACAAAGGACATCATATTATTATCTACCGTGTTAATTATCACTCATTTCAACACTGATAAATGTATTTCAGCGACAATTTACATTCCAAACATTGTGAATATTCATGCGAGTATTTTAGTGACAATATTAGGGGGGAAAACAAAGTCAATGACCTTAAACCCTTCCGCGAATTACAGTGAATTGGTCCAGAATGACTCAATACCTTAAGTATGATCACGTCTTAACAATTAGAAAATGATGATCTGTTCCCTTGTGTGTGTGTGTGTTATTGTACCCAGGGGGTTAAGTCATCGTGCTCAAGAGGTGGACACTGACGGCGAGAACTATACTAACAAATTAATCTCCAAACATTGAAGCATTTCCTCACAACAACATCACCAGTTCACAGCACTACCCTAGTACCCTCTATCAGCACACAGTACACCCCATCACACACCGTGAGTCACCCTCATTACACACTGTCTAATGTTTTAATTACTAGTGACATTAAAACAGTTGTGATGAATTTTAAACTGATGATGATAACAGCTTAATAATAATAATCGTTGCCGTTAACACCACCATGATAAATATTTACCATAAACACATTTCTGCTTGTCATCATAAACAAGTCCTCCTGAATTAAAATATTTATATTTCACACTAAAATTGTGGATTAGGTACTTTCTGTATCTAATAATTTTATTTCCCTCCGAGTGTTGCCCGCGGTGCTCCAACACACCTCCTGCAACATGTAACACTTTACAGTTGGAATTAAATGCTACGAAATTGTTAATTTGCTTATTAAAATGTTTTCAGGGGAGGAAAGGTACAAAAATGTACTTAAATAACAATTGTTTTTATTATAAAAATTTTGTCCATCTTTACTATTTTCTAGTCCTATTGTTCAGTGAAATTGTTATTATTATTATAATTATTATTATTAGTAGTAGTAGTAGTAGTAGTAAAAGTAGTAGTAGTAGCAGCACCAATGAGCTGATCATTTTTAGGCTGAGATAAATTTGTTTCAGTATAATTTTAAAGCAGAAACTGATCATTATATCATTGGTATACAGTGATTAATGTTAAACCCGACTCTTAATTTGCTAACCTATCCACGACTAAATCAACTGTAACTTAAAACACATCAATTCCATGTATTAGTAAATATTTAAAGCTGCTAACACTAATACCTATTCTCTACCTTTCTCCCTTTCATTCTTTTTCATTTCTACTAGTCTGCTATATCTCTCTCCTCTTTTACTCCTCTTTCTCTTCTTCTCTTCTTATCCTTTCCTTTTTCCTTTATCATTTACTTTCTCCTCTGTGTTCTTCCGTTCTCTCTCTCCCTCTTGTTTTTTATTTCATGCTCTCTCTCTCTCTCTCTCTCTCTCTCTCTCTCTCTCTCTCATCCTTCCTTGTCCTCCTCTTTCCCTTCACCACTCCATACTTCATTTTCCTATTCTTCCTCCACCATTCCACAGTCCTCCATCTCTCCCTACAACACTCTACATTGCTCCCTCCTTCCCACCCTTCACCCCTTTCTCCATCATTCCACACTTCAGCCTCCTTCCCTTTCTCTCTCTGCCACTTCTCCCTGACTGTATCACTCCACACCAGCACCTTCTCCATCTTCCTCTTCCACCATTACTCCACATTAGGTCCAGCGCCTCCACGTAAAAACACCTCAGCTTGTCTCAGTTATATCAATAAATTCTCGCCTACCCTTATGTTGAAACATTTGTCTGGGGTCTAACTAACTGCGATGAGAGAGAGAGAGAGAGAGAGAGAGAGAGAGAGAGAGAGAGATAATCGTGTACATTGTTCTTATCTTGGGGTTTAGTTGATAGTATTAACCTGTAATCTTCTTAGCTAAAGAGGAATTAATTATCTCGTTTATTCTTGTAGTCTACTTCTGGGCTTAGTAGTAGTAGTAGTAGTAGTAGTAACTACTATAAGTAACGATACAATAAGTAATGGTAGCAATCTTGGTAGCCCTGGCAACAATAGTACGGTAATAGCGAGGCAGTTCCTCCCTTTTTCAACACCAATACACCTTAACTTATACTCCAGTTGAATAAATTAAAGTAAATTCAACTGATATCGTATCAAACAAACATGTAATCTTTATACTATATAATTATGAATAAATAAAAAAAATTATATAATTAAACAGGAAACGGGTACATACATGATATTATATAAAATAATTAAATACGATTTATTCCCTGTTGCACAAAATGCTTTCAAAATTTATATGCCAAACAATTAATGAAATAAAAAAAATCATTTGTAAAAAATAAAACAACGAAAGAAAAAATAATCCATTGCATAGATAATAGAACAAAGAAATAAAAAAAAATAATTACCGGCACTGTACATTATATTCAAGGATCATATACATAAAAATATCAAGAATTTTAAATATATAAATCAAATAATACGCTCAGGCTTATAAAAAATACAAGGGAAAAAATATAAACTGTACATATTTTTCAGAGTCCTACCAGCTTGCTGTCCACGTCCTTCATGCCAACACAACAATATCTTGTGTTACAAAGGTGCACCTCAAACAATTTATGGCCCAAATTACTGGAATCGCGCCTTTACCAACTTTTTACGTAAATAAACACATAAATCTATAGCAAAAGAAGTTAGAAGTTTGGAAATAATAGAGTTAAGGATTTTCGGTTTCTTTCTTTGGAGATCTGATTATTTTGTATCGTCAACTGATAATGCAAAAGAGTCGATTTTTTTTGGGGGGGGGGGGAGAATTTTTGGTACATAAAAATCATTATTGCTTTTGAAGGTCACGAATAATTATAAGAATTATTTCTCATAAAAGTAAAGGTGTAATTGGTTACGCTTCCTTGTCAGTGTGTTTGTCTATAAATAACTTACCAAAAATTATTCAAATGGTTTTAATGAAACATGACATATGGTTAGGCATGTAACCAAACGGTTAAATTCTCCTCGTTTTTATGTCTGTCAAAACTCTGTATACATATCTAAAGAATTCACCGATCGATATTGTTGGAACTTAACTTATTATTTGAAATTGGCTCAAAGAAAAACTACCGTAAATAATTTTAATTCGGTGTCTAAGTGCAACAGAAATATATATATATATGCAATTGCCAAGTTTTCATCCTTTGGGAAATATAATCAAAATCATATCCAATTATCAGCAGCACCTTTGAAGCACCAACAAGTGTACAGTAAGTCAGATAGGTATGTGGGCCTTGTTCTGGAGGGGGTGAGGGCTACACAGAACACATTTCTTACACCATAAAAAAAAAATAAATGAAATGACAGAGAATGAATTTATTTTTATTTTATTCTATTTTTATCCCGGACATCCTTCATTACAGCGGGAAAAGTTCTCCAAGACCGAATAGAAAAATGTTAATGGACAATCCAGCTCATAAAAGAAACACCTAAGTATGGCTTTGCTCTAGACCTTCCCCCCCACTCTTGGTAATGAACTCGAGAAAATGTAAGTCCTGAAAATTACTGAAAATCATATAAACAAACAAACCCTAGGTAAAAAGGATGGGTCATAGCTGCGTTAGTGAGTCGAGCAGCCGGCAATATACATAATAGGGCGTCTCTCTCTCTCTCTCTCACCCTACCCACCTACGTAACCACTACAGGGACCATCCTAACTCCTACCGGCATAACAGTATGGAAATTCATTCTATTACTCAATCAGTTACATATAGACACAATCCATTACAAGACATCATACTCAATTAATGGCCGCGAGTACCAGTAATTGAGTTGCTGGGTAGAAATTGACGGAGTTGAAGGAATGTAAGACCTGTTGAAAGGATGAGAGCTGACATTTGTCTTCTGCTTATTGATGTTTTAGGGTGAGGGCTGTACTGTGTGTGTGTGTGTGTGTGTGTGTGTGTGTGTGTGTGTGTGTGTGTGTGTGTGTGTGTGTGTGTGTGTGTGTGTGTGTGTGTGTGCGGAGAAATACATATAGACCCCTACTCACATATCTAAATCATATAGATTGTTTTTGTTTTCTTGTTTATGTTCACGTTTTGTACGAAATGTTTATGTATGAATGCATACAAATGGTTGTAAACGAATGTGTGCCTATAACCTTCTATGTATATATGCATTAGTTTAATCCTTTACGTACACGGTGAAAGTGAGGACAACATATTTAACCATTCTCTAAAATATCTTACGTTTTTTCGAGGTAAATTCATCACCAACTAACAAAATCTAAAAGCACTCATTTTGTCCAATAAAATTAAAAATTCATCACTAAAAAAAAAAAACATTCGTGTGATCCCGCATCTTCATACATCAGCTTTGAGAAACTTCATCATCCTCCAACACGTATAACATGAAACGCAGAACCAGCGAGCCATCATCTGAAATTATATTACTCTTCTGAACGGCTCTCCTCTGAATACCCTGTACTCTGAATCTGACTCAAGACTACCTGGTTGCCGAACGCTAAATCCATCACTGTTCCGCCTCTATGAGAACGTACACGCAGAGCGCGAGTTAGCTTAGCCGAGGTCTTCCATGCCTGAAGACCATTTTTTTTACAGGGGATTAAATGGTGTTTGAAATTTTTTGGGAGGTCTAACCAAGAGTAGCACCAAATGTTATAAATTTGGGGAAATGAGACGTGGCAAGCTTCTTTTACCAGGAGAGATGTCTTATTCAACATTTTTTTGTTTACCTACTTTAATGTATATAACTAATGCACAGGGATTCGGCAACCACAATTTTATTAATGTATATACTCATAAGATTATACAGTCTCTCTCTCTCTCTCTCTCTCTCTCTCTCTCTCTCTCTCTCTCACGTTGATAGACAGAATTACTGCGTCTGTTTACACCGCTGGCGAATGATAGCAATGAGAAGGGTAAATATTGAAGTTATCTATGAGAGACTGAGAGGTTAACTTCAAATTTAAACAGAAAGGTTTTGAAGGTCTGAATCTGTGTGTACGTGTTTGCGCGCGCGTGCATGTGTGTGTGTGTGTGTGTGTGTGTGTGTGTGTGTGTGTGTGTGTGTGTGTGTGTGTGTGTGAGTGATAGAGGCAGAGTTTGGAATAAAGATATACTATCTTAGAAGCTATTAAGGATAAATGCAAAAATTCCAATAATTATATGATCAGATTTTGTCGTAAGACCTTCCCACTTTTCCCGAACCCCAGACCTGAAATAATCTCCCAGAATATTTAAGAGTGATATTCCTGACACAATTACTGAGCTGACGGTCAACATCATTAATATTCGATGTTTAAGGACGAATACCACAAACATGTAGTCAATGGAGACCTAAGTATAGTTCAGAATATCAAACTTAGAAAATCGTTTCGTAAAGGACCAAACTATAGGGAAGATAAGACTTTAAATTGACATATTGTTAATAAGCAAATTGTTTCAGGTTTACCCAACTTCATTAGCCAACTCAGCGAGAAACAATGACTACCAGTAATTTTGTTCCATTAATGGTAATGTAGAATTATTAAAGCTGTGAAAGTGAGAATACATTTACTGAAACGAAGAAATCCGTATTATAGTACATCTTAAAGTGTACTAAGAGACGAACAACTGCCCGTGAACAACTAAGGTCACAGGATCTCGGTGGTAGATAATAACTACTACATCACCTGCAGTCGGTTTTACCATAACACGGTTTATATTGTTTGGCGAAAATAATAACACTTACGTCAGGACAGAGGAAAGCGAACAAGGCATTACACAACGCCAGATTAATTTTCAAAGCTTTGTCAACATTACAACACTAATCCGATCAAAGCCAGGTACATTATCTCCTGTACTAAATAACTGCCAGGTTTGATAAGCAAATCTCTCAAACTAGTAATGAAGGGAAAGAAAAAATATTGGCAAGTTATTGAGGAATTCACTGTATTGGTACAAAATGATATGGGTGATCGATAATAATGAGTCAGTGTTAGTAATTATCAAACATATTAACGAGTAACAACCTCACTATCACCAGCACCTTTTTTAAGCTGGCCGATAAGTTCAAGGGTTCGTGGCACCCACAATCCAAACACTGGCATCTCATTGACTACATCACTGTCAGAGAAAGAGATCGCCGAGATGTCTTCATCACCCAAGCAATTCGTGGCTCAGACCACTGAGACACTGATCATCGGCTCGTCAGATCTAAGCTCTCACTTCATGTCGCCCCAAACGGTGAAGGCAGCAAGCCTCCAGAAGAGGTTTTAAAACTAAGCGTCTGGAGGATCCAGCAGTAGCACATGCTTTCAGAGAGCAGCTTGAACATGGGCTGATAAACAACCAGACAACAAACAACCTAAATCCCAGTGACGATTGAGATATTCTTGACACTGTCATTGCAAAACCTGCAGAGAGACCATCGGCCAGATCAAAAGAATACACAATGAATGGTTTGATGAAAATTACCCTGCAATCAATGTACTCATCGATGATAAACATGCTGCTTTAACCGACTGGCAGAACAACCTTCAGTCTCGGACCAAAGCTGATACCTTCTGCAAAAAGGAAGCGGTGGCCCAGCAGGAACTTGGCAATCTAAAGAACGACTGGTATATAAATAAAGCATGAGAAACACAAAAATTTGTAGATCAGCACAAGATTCACGAATTTCTCAATTCCACCAAAACATTTTATGGGCCAATCACTCATGGCACATCCCCCCTCCGCTCATCCCATGGTAACTCCCTTAAAGATGAAGAAGACATTCGTAAGCACTGTAAAGATCACTACAATTCGCTACTGAGCAGGTCCATCAGCATCCAGAGCTGACCCATCTCAGTTATCCTCCATCACTGGATGTGGTAGCGACTGCCATCAAACAGATGAAAAATAATAAAGCCTCAGGGCCTGGTGGAATCCCAGCAGAGGTGTATAAAGCAGGACCTCTGCTTACCAGCCATCTGCACTCTCTTCTGGAGAATATATGGGAAAAGGAGGAAATCCCCCAAGTTCTTAATGACGCCTCCTTCGTCAATATTTATGAGAACACTGTCAGACTGTGGCAACTACCGCTGATGTCCGTAGCTGGCAAGATTAACGCAAGAGTCTTAAACAGACTTCTTCCTGAGGCGGAAAACGTCCTCCCAGAATCTCAATGTGGCTTTAGACCATCACGAGGCACGATTGACATGATCTTTGCTGCCCGCCAGATACAGGAAAAGTGCAGAGAATAGCGTCATGACCTTTATATGGCCTTCATTGACCTAACCAAGGCCTTCAACTCGGTTAACAGACCCTCAACCGTTTATGCTGCCCACCAAAATTCATCGCCATCGTGAGGCAACTCCACGATGGCATGAACGGCAGTGTCCTGCACAATGGCACCAAGTCTGAGATCGTATCCATCCAAACGGGATTAAAACAAGGATGTGTACTGGCATCAACTCTCTTTTCCATTTTCTTGGCTGCCTTCCTTACTCGTGGCAGCGCCAATTTAGCTGGCGGGGTGGACATCAAGTACCAGATGAAAGATTTTTTCATCATGAGACGACTCCAGGCAGGAACAAAGGCAGCTTCCATTACTGAACTTCAGTATGCAGACGACCTCACCCTTGTCGCTCGCACTGAATACGACATACAGGAGATCCTGAACACCTACACAGATGCGTATGCACACCTCGGCCTTGAGGTGAATGTATGTAAGACACAGATTCTCTTCCAGCCTGCCCCTGGTTGAGCCACATCTCCACCTTCCATCCAGCTCAACGGTAATACCCTCTCTGATATTTCCCACTTTCAGTATCTCGGCTCCCACCTGTCCACCACCGCGGACATAGATGAAGTGATTCAACATCGGATCAGAAGTGCATCTCAAGCCTTTGGCAGACTCCGTACCCGTGTCTTCAGCTGTAAGGAGCTGAAATTATCTACAAAGTTGCACGTATATATAGCAGTAGTCCTCCCCACCCTGCTATAATGCAGCGACATATGGGTCACATACAGGAGGCACCTTAAGGCACTTAAAAACTTTCACCAACGTAGTCTACACTCCATCCTCCGAGTTCGCTGGGAAGACAAGAGAACAAATTCCAGTATTCTCGCTTACACCAGCTGTAGGAGCATTGAGGTTACCATTATCCATGAACAACTACGTTGGACTGGCCTTTTACCCGCATAGATGACAGTAGACTCCCAAAGCAGCTACTTTACAGTCACCTAAATAATAGTAAACGTAACGCTGGGGGGCAAATGAAAAGGTATAAGGTAGTCTTAAGACAAACCTGAAAAAGTGCCAAATCGACCCCCTCACCTGGGAGACGATTAATCCACACCATGCACCACACAAGAAAGTGTCAATTCTTTCGAAATATCCCGACTGCAAACCGAGGCTGACAAGCGCCAACGCCGGAAAGACGCTGCCGCCGCCCTCTCCCGCACTAGATTTAGCCATCCACATGTGCAACATCTGTGAACAACCCTGCCGGTCCCGTATTGACTTCTTTAGTCTCCCTAAAACTCACCAACGAAAGTGACATTCTTAATAACTCATATCATTGTCTAACAGCTGGATGATCGTCATAATCGATTCCCATTGACAGCAAAGCAGTAGAAGTAGTAGTAGTAGGATATTTAATATTAAGGTAATATAATGGTGGCGAAGGTGTGGCTATTGGGGGAGGCTGGAGGCCACGTTAAAAAAAAAAAAAAAAAGTAGTAGTCGTAATAGTAGTAGTTGGGTCTTGACAAACCAAGTGAGTATATTTAACTGATATTACACCAGTGAGACCATATAAATAGTGGTTATTTTTGCCAAGGATATATAAACAAGTGTTTCGTGTGACAAATTCTTGTTCCTAGTGTATCATACTGATGTGTGGATTGTCGCCCTTAGGGGGGTAGCCTACACACCTACGCGCGCACGTATGCCCCACCACCTGGACACAGCAGTACAGCTTGTCACCTCTCCGCCTTTCCCTCACAAGAACTAGTTTAATCTTGTGTTTGGGACCAAAGCAAATGTTCGGAGGGGGACGCAACTGTCCCCCAAGGTGCAGCACACTATGCAGGGTAACAGATATTGTTGTGTCTGTGCTAGCCAGCACCAAAATTGCACTAGCTGTGATTGTGCGAGAAACAACCGAACATGTGTGACTTGAAGAAATGGAAACAATTGCCGCAACCCTTATAACCCTTTGGCAGGGAGCCGACACAGGAGGCCACAGTGGATATCGCTGGGACCCAGCCTCCCGATGATATCCTAAATGATAGCAGTGAGTCTACTCAACCAGAAAATGTAGTACGAATTAACGCTGAACCAACAGTAGCAGAGGTCCACGAGGTGAATCAGAGACAGCCACCACAGTGGAATGGCATGTCGATGGAAAATGCAGAAATTTGGGTGAAAGAAACTTACTCAGAAATTGCCAAATGGTCGCCAGCTAACCTGTTTGAACCACCTAAGTGTGCGGCCACCAAAGAAATGATTCGGGAGATGATTCGTCTCATAACTGATTACACTCAAGACCGGTTCCTTGCCCCTTTAGCTCTTCATATACTGGCAATAATACCACATCTATTCTTTCAGAGGACACACAAAAAGACTAAGCACAAAGAAAATGCGGCAGCAATGAAGAGAAGATTGACACTGTAGCAGAAGGGGGCCCTTGATGATCTCCTATGTGAAGCAAGAACACTGCAGGAAAGACTAAAATCTGCAGGAGATGGAAAGCAAAACATCGATGATGTTGCAAGAAAGTTTGGAAACAAAATGCGTGTGGAAAAAGTGTATTTGGCGGTAAGATCTCTCACAGAGGAATCCACCGGTGGGTTCCTGCCAATAAACAGAGACAATAAAACAACTGAAAGAAAAACATCCCTCTGCAAGTGATGATGAAGGCATCAGGTTTCAGGGTGCCTATATCCCACCAAATGCTGTCCTGTTCGAGAAAATAACAGGAGGGATGGTGTGGAAAAAGGCAGTGAAGACTCAGGGAGGTGCCGGCCCTTCAGGTCTGAATGCAAACGGTTGGAGAGTCATGCTCAGCACTAACAAGTTTGGCCCCGTAGCGAGTGATCTCTGCACGGCTATTGCCGTCCTTGCAAGAAAGCTGGCATCCTCATGCTTCCACCACCTCCATGCTCTGACGGCCTGCCGCCTCATTCCCCTGGATAAGAAGCCAGTATGTAGGCCAATAGGAGTGGGGGAAGTGCTGAGGCGAATCATCGGAAAATGATTAATGGAGGTGGTAAAGGATGATGTCAGGGCAGCAGCAGGGAACCTGCAAGTTTGTGCCGGCCAACAAGCTGGAGGGAAAGCTGCCATTCACGCCATGAGAACGATATTTGAGCAGCGCAATTGTGAGGCCGTTCTCCTGGTCGACGCTTAAAACGCATCCAACATACTTAACCGCAAGGCCGCATTGCACAACATCAAGATCAAGTGTCCAAGCTCTGCAATGTATGTTGAAAACTCGTATAGGACTCCATCACACCACTATATAGTAAACAACTAGGAGCTAAGAGGTGATACCATCTTACAGTCAACCGAGGGAACAACACAGGGGGACCCAATTGCAATGGCAATGTATGCAATTGGCCTATCAGTGCTCCAACACGATATAAAATTTGAAACAACCGAGGTCAAACAAGTGGCGTACGATGATGACTTTACAGGAGCAGGAAAAGTGGGGGGCATAAAAAAGTGGTGGGACCTGATAACATCACGTGGTCCACAAATAGGGTACCACCCAAACGCCAGCAAGTCCTTCCTCATTGTGAAGCCACAACATTATGAATGGGCAATGGAGGTGTTCGGTGGAAGTGAGGTCAAAACAACTAAGGATGGCCAAAGACACTTAGGAGCAGTAATCGGCACCACGGACTTCAAGACCGACTACGTAGTGGGAAAGGTGAAGAGTGTGTTAGGGAAAGCCAAACTCTGTCTGAGATTGCTAACACAGAGCCACATGCGCCTTTTGCAGCATTCACCCATGGAGTCAAGCATCGCTAGAACTACCTGATGCGCACTGTCCCGGATATCGGACCCCTCCTCCACCCCCTGGAAGAAGCTATCAGCGTCAATTTCATTCCCAAATTAGTTAAACACCCTCACCTAACCCCAGCAGAAGGACCACTCTTTGCACTACCATCGAGACTGGGAGGAATGGGACTAACCAATCCAAAGGAGATTGCTGCCACTGAGCATCAAAACTCAGTTAAGCTCACGGCAGCCCTCACGGACCACATAATAGCTCAGAGCACAACAGGGGAGGTGGATACCAGTGAAGTAAACAAGATCCGAAGGTCCATTACAACAGAACGACAGCACGGCCAAAGTGACAAGTTGCAGCAACTATTGCTGCAAATACCAGAGAATTTGAAAAAAAAGTAGCTATAGCGAAGGAGGTGGGCGCCTCGAACTGGTGAACAAGAATTTACAGATGCCATTGCTCTAAGGTAGAAGGTTTGCTCTCCCAATGCGTGTGTGGCTCTTCCTATGACGTCGATCACGCCATGGTGTGCAAGAAAGGGGGTTTCATATGCATGATGCATGACGAAATAAGGGACCTCACAGCAAATATGTTGAAGGAAATCTGCCGGGATGTCATGGTAAAACCGATCTTCCTTCCTTTGGACGGTGAGATCATCCAACATAGGGCTTCAAACACATCTAACGAAGCACGTGTTGACGTCAGTGCTCGAGGATTCTGGACGCGGGGACAGCTAACCTTCTTCGACATCAGGATTTTTTATCCCATGGCCGCATGTCACTGTTACCTAGCTCGCGATGCTGCACACAGGAGGAACGAGAACGACAAGAGAAGGGCATATGGGGAGAGAATTCAAAACGTTGATCAAGGCAGCTTCACTCCTCAAGTGTTCACAACCTCTGGTGGGATGGGACCAAGTGCAAGATGTTTCTACGCCAGACTCGCGGAGCTGATCTCCGAACAGAAGCAGCAGCCCTGAAGTTATGTTGCAGCCTGGATGAGATGTCGACTGTCTTTCTCTCTCCTTCGGTCGGCTTTGCTCTGCCTCAGGGGAACGAGAGCTTCTGCCCCATTGCCGACAACAGCTGCAGATATTTACTATGAGGCTAAAGTCACTGAATGCGGCATAGATCTGCGGCTCAACTAATTCAACACAGATAGGATAGCTACTTATGTATTAGGATATTTAATAATAAGGTAATAAAATGGCGGCGAAGGTGTGACTATTGGGGGAGGCTGGAGGCCTATTAAAAAAAAAAGTAGTAGTAGTAGAGGTGTGTGTGTGTGTGTGTGTGTGTGTGTGTGTGTGTGTGAATGTGTGTGTGTGTGTGTGTGTGTGTGTGTGTGAATGTGTGTGTGTGTGTGTGTGTGTGTGTGTTGATGAATAGAGTAAGAATATTTATATGCTGCACCCTTTTATGAAATTTACAAAGATCGTGAAATGACCTCCTAACCTAACCTCATCCAACCTAACCCAGATTGCCCCCTAGCTCGTGAACTGGAACAAGTCATTTAGCTAATAACCTAGGTTACGTTAGGTTTAGGTTAGATTGGGTTAGCTTAGGCAAGGTTAGGTTAGGCTGGGTTACCTTAGGTTAGGTTAGTCTAGGAGTTCATTTAAGGAACTAGGCAAGATTATATAACCTAGACTGCCTTAGGATAAGTAAAAATAATGACATATTCATAATATTCTTGTCGAAAGAAGGCACACACACACACACACACACACACACACACACACACACACCTATACACTACACACCATCTCCTGAATGAGATAATTAGTGAGCAAATATTACTAATGAAGACACACACACACAGACCTACACACACACACACACACACACACACACACACACACACACACACACACACACACACACACACACACACACACACATACACACACACACACACCATCTCCTGAATGAGATAATTAGTGAGCAAATATGAGTAATGAAGACACACACACACACACATACACACACACACCTATACATGCCACACACACACACACACACACACACACACACACACACACACACAGATCGATACACGCCACATAAATATACATGCACACACATACACACGCACATACCTTCTCCTGAATGATATAATTAGAGAACAAATATAACTAATGAAGACACAAACACAAAACTCAAACAGAACATAAAATGTGGACACACAAACACACGCCGGTAGTACAAGGCAATATTTGCTCTCATTAAACCCCCTGCTGTTGCCCCATCTGCTGCTGCTGAGTCTGATGTCTAGTGTGCTGTTAGGCTGTATGTGGTGCTGTCTAGTGTGCTGTTGGTGGAGGTACATGTGGTAGTGGTGATGTCTAATGTGTTGTTGGTGGAGGTAATTATGGTAGTGGTGCTGTCTAGTGTGTTGTTGGTGGAGGTAATGGTGGTAGTGGTGCTGTCTAGTGTGTTGTTGGTGGAGGTAATGGTGGTAGTGGTGCTGTCTAGTGTGCTGTTGGTGGAGGTAATTGTGGTAGTGGTGCTGTCTAATGTGCTGTTGGTGGAGGTAATTGTGGTAGTGGTGCTGTCTAGTGTGCTGTTGGTGGAGGTAATTGTGGTAGTGGTGCTGTCTAATGTGCTGTTGGTGGAGGTAATTGTGGTAGTGGTGCTGTCTGTGTGCTGTTGGTGGAGGTAATTGTGGTAGTGGTGCTGTCTGGTGTGCTGTTGGTGGAGTAAATGGTAGTGGTGCTGTCTAGTGTGTGCTGTTGGTGGAAAGTGTGTGGTAGTGGTGCTGTCTAGTGTGCTGTTGGTGGAGGTAATTGTGGTAGTGGTGCTGTCTGGTGTGTTGTTGGTGGAGTAATTGTGTAGTGGTGCTGTCTAGTGTGCTGTTGGTGGAGGATGGTGATGGTACTGTCTGTTGGTGGAGGTAATTGCAGTATGGTGCTGTCTAGTGTGCTGTTGGTGGAATTGTGGTAGTGGTGCTATCTAGTGTGCTGTTGGTGGAGGTAATTGTGGTTGTGGTGCTGTCTAGTGTGTTGTTGGTGGAAGTAATTGTGGCAGTGGTGCTGTCTAATGTGCTGTTGGTGGAGAGTAATTGTGGTGGTCGTGCTGTCTAATGTGCTGTTGGTGGAGGTAATTGTGGTGGTCGTGCTGTCTAATGTGCTGTTGGTGGAAGCAATTGTGGTGGTCGTGCTGTCTAATGTGTTGTTGGTGGAGGTAATTGTGGTGGTCGTGCTGTCTAATGTGCTGTTGGTGGAGGTAATTGTGGTGGTCGTGCTGTCTAGTGTGATGTTGAGTCTACTTTTAGGGTGGTAGTTATGGTGGTGCCGCTGTCTAGTCCGATACTGTTGTTGCAGATGTTACTAAAGATGATGTCATTACTGCTGCTGTTTCTAGTACTACATCGTTCACTGGTGGTGGTGGTGGTGGTGATGGAAGTGGTGGTGGTGGTGATGGAAGTAGAGGTGGTGGTGATGGAAGTGGTGGTGGTGATGGAAGTGGTGGTCCTAGGCAGTAGTGCTGCTGTTACTGCTGTCTAAACTACCAGTGGCGATGTTGGTACAGCTGGAGCTATTTAAACTACTAATGCTGCTGCTGTTGACATCACCTCTTGCCGTTACTGTTGTCAAGTGCTGTTGGTGCAGGTGGTCCTGACGCCACTCACGTCGCTGTTATAAATGCTTCTCTTGGCATGATTTAAACCCCGCTTTTACTTCTCAAGTTTCTAGTATTGCTTACACTTGCTGCTGCTGTTTTCTTGGGGAGGAGGGAGGGAGGGGGAATTATTGCTGCAGATGTGGCAGGTGCTGTTCCGGCTTCTCATACCATTTTTCCTCTTTGCAATTTCAGCCAGTATCGCACCTGCAATTACTGTGCAATTTTCTTTTCAGAAAGTAATGTTAAATTTACTTTCTAGGGAGGGATAAATTTCTGCATTTATACCGGAGTTTTCTCACCGATTGAAAATCTTGAAGATTAAATTATTATTGTTATTATTATTATTTTTTTTTATTATATTATTATTTTTATTAATTTTAATGACAAAGGGGGACACCTGGCATTCTTTTTCACTCTAATCAATCAACCTTGTCACAAGAGCTACATCTCACGATGGCCTCTTTCATGTAGGTGTTATAAATAATGTACAAACTTTATTTATAATTCTAAAAAAAAAATAATAATAATTTTCATCAACTTTAGCCTCAATTTAGACTTGACCTTTGCACAAATATAATTCCTGATGACCGAGATACCGTTTTTTTACGCAGGTCTAAAATCCCTCAAATATCGCCAAATTAGGGATTAGCTTCTGCCTCTCCATCATATATCAACGCCACGTCAAGTTACATTGGAGATACTAGGTTCATATTTAACCTTAACTTATGCGGTCTTCTGAAACGGGAGCGAATATCCCTGACTGATGATGGATTAAGTTTTCAAATATTTATTTTTGTTATTTACGTCTTCAATTGTATTGGTTTTATTTTCATTTTGGCTTTTTCTTCTTCTTCTCCTTCTTCTTTGTTCTTTTTTCGGTCTTCTTCCCTTACTCGTTGCTGTTCGTCTTCAGCCTCAGTTCCCTCCTCCAGCAGCGGCATAACCTACACTCCAGTACACCCTCATTACACGCCCCCTTTCCTCCCCTGAACCACCCTACTCCCACAAGTCATCCCCATAACTGCTCCTATCCACCTCACACCCCGCTACCCCCCTCACCCCGTCCTCATGTCTGCCTCTATTCCACCAACCCCACACGCCACTCCCCCCCTCCTCCTCCTCCCAATAACTGCGTCTATCCCCCTGACCCCCTTTACCCCCACAAACCAGTCTCTCTCTCTCCTCCTAGTACCAACATGCTCAGTGACCCGGAAAATTGTATTTAGAGATTTAAAAATCTATGGAACTCATGAAATAAATGGGTTTTTTTTTGTCCATTCGCTGGAGGGTCTGATGTGGGCCTTTAAGGTATACAAATAAATAAATTATATATATATATATATATATATATATATATATATATATATATATATATATATATGATAAAATCACACGGGAAAATGGAAACAACAGGTACCTTAGCTTTCGTCTTTATTCAAGATGTCTTGAATAAGACTATAAATTATCTTATCACGTTTTCATTGTGGTTTACATGAAATATATATATATATATATATATATATATATATATATATATATATATATATATATATATATATATATATATATATATATATATATATATATATATATATATATATATATATATATAAACGCTGATCCAGGCACTAGAGTACCACACCTTCGCTTCTGAGAACAATTAGTTGGACACAAAGGTACAGCTCTGAGCTCGGTTGTCGCTGAGTGTCGATCGATCACCAGATTGTGTGTGCCCACAGTGGTTCAGGATATTTTATGATATTCTTGAGGGAATTTTTAAGGGGTTATACACACTGAGATACAAATGCACACATGCACATGAACACACACACACACACTACAGGTACAACTACTACTTTTCTGTCACTCGGAATCAAGTATGACGATCATCCAGCTATGAGACAATGATATGAGTTATTAAGGATGTCACCTTCGTTGGTGAGGTTAATGTGACTAAAGAGACCGATACGGGACCGGCAGTGCCGTTCACAGATATTGATATTGAAATTGAAACAGCCTATTTCGCCAGAAGAACAGATACAGAGTCGATTAAAAATCATAATACAGGTATTAACATGGCTGAGCCAGTTGAGAGCCTGAGCTCTCTTGAAGGTACCTGATATATGCTGTACATTTTTCTTAAAGAAGTATTATGTAACATTTAGTGTCATCTGGAATAATACACACACACACACACACACAACCGCCTGTACAAAAGTCTACATAACCAGATCATCAGGGAAATCAAGTCAGCCAAGAAGTCTTATTATCCCAGGAAAATGCACGGTCTCAAGGAGGGCGACATTGGTCAGTGGTACTCTAAGGTAAGGGATCTCTGTGGTCTCAGCCGTCAGTCTCCCACATTTCCTTTTATCTCTCATATACCTAGTGAGGAGACAGCTGAGATAATTAATAACCACTTTGCTACCATATGTCATACCTTTCCCAGTCTTGACCTCACTCTCCTCCCGGCCTACTTACCTCCCCCCTCCCCCCTCCCAGTGTTCAACCATTTGAAATTGCCAACAAACTCCTGAAATTTAAATCCAAACGCACTAGAACCACAATTGACCTCCCAATCAAAATTTACAAGGAGTTTGCAGTCGAACTTGCCATCCCCCTCTGTTCAATTATTAATGCATCCCTAATGCCCTAATGAATGGAAAACCGCATTTGTCACCCCTATCCCCAAGGTCCCCACTCCATAGTCCTCAAGTGACCTCAGGCCAGTTGCCATTCCCCCCACACCCAGTCTACTCTGTGAAGACTTTGTTTTTGAGTGGGCATTTGCTAGTATTTATCCGGCAATTGACCAACAGCAATTCGGCAATATGAGGACCTCCTCTACATCACACTGCTTAGTTAGTTTCCTGGATTTCTTGCACAAAAACCTAGAGAAACGTAAAACATCACTGGCCGTTGCCCTTGTTGACTTCAGGACGGCTTTTGACCTTGTTGATCACTGCACTGTTATCAACAAGGCCATTGCACTAGGGCTGCCCACCAACCTGGTCTCATGGCTCACTGATTTCCCGAGTGAGCGTCGTCAGGCAGTGAGGTACCAGGGCTCTGTCTCCACATTCCAACACCTCACCTGAGGTGTTCCCCAGGGGACCAAGATGGGACCACTGTGCTTCCTAATCCTGATCACCGACGCTCTATAGGACACTCTTCACAGGTGGAAATACGTGGATGACTGCACTGTGGGGGTTACGGTGGTCAACACCTCACCGGACTACTCATAGCTACAAGGCACCCTGGACAGGCTACAGGCATGGACTACGGAGAACAAGGTCACCATCAATCACACCAAAACCATAGTCATGTACTTCAATACCTCCACCACTCCAGTGCAAGCTCCAGCAGTTACAGTGGGTGCCCATCCTTTCCAGTTAGTGCAGTCTGCCAAACTCCTGGGTGTAACTATAGAACCACAAACTGGACTGGAAGGCCCATGTACACAACACTTTCAAGGCAGCCCCGTACCGACTCTACATTCTACGACGACTTAGGTCACTTGGGGCACCCACGCCAGAGCTGAGGACTATCTACAACGCATTTATTCTCCCTAAATTAACGTATGCTTCACCAGCCTGGTTGTCTTCTCTCAACTCTACCCAACAACGTCAGCTAGAGAAGGTACAGAAGAGGGCCTGCAGAATCATGCTCGGCTCAGACTACTCCGGCTACACCAATGCTCTCTCCACCCTGAAAATACCATCCCTCAGTGACCTTCACCACCATCGCCATCTACTGCCACCAGCAGTCCCTCGCCCACCTCGCACAGTCCGCCACTACAACAAAATTCAGCCCATAAGCGCCCGCACTGATTGATATAAGAACAGCACCATCCCATCTATTGTTAAAACAATAAACAACTCCTGATTTATGTATTGTACAGCCCTGTAAATGTATTGAACATATATTATTATGTCTAAATCACATGTAAGTTTGTATATTTTCAGCCACCGGCTGCAACTCTATTAAACCGTTTATTATTATCATTAATATTATTATTATTATTATTATTATTATTATTATTATTATTTATTATTATTATTATTATTACGCACACACACAGTGATGTGTCCCCTAGTGTCTTCACTGTCTTTGTTTGTATTAATAGGAATAAGATAGTCTTGTGTTACAATAGACTTCTATAACTAGCTCCTATAACATTGTGTCTTACATTCAAGGGTTACCATTATCATTGTTACACACACACACACACACACACACACACGTTACTTGTATATTATTTGTAAATCAAGAGACCCATTCCTCAATTATGTAACTGTATATTTTCAGCCTTCCGGCTGCCATGCTCTTTCAATAAACCGTTAATTATTATTATTATTATTATTATTATTATTATTATTATTTTTTTTTTTTACACACACACACACACACGTTCCAGTACTCACGAGTAAATTCAAAAAATTATCGTAAAAGAAAGGTGAACAAGAATTAGCCATTAGTAAAGTAACTCTACTGTTAACCCACATATACTGTACAGTGAGATCCTCACGTACGACATACCCATCAAAATGGGCAGATACTATAAATGCAATTAAAAAAGTACTAATGATTCATGTGTTATTGATGAAAATTACCCATAGGGAGGGAAGGGAAAAAAGATAGAATCAACGCATTTTGATAAAAAATAAATGGAAATATAACACATACAAAAAATTATACTTAGATAAATATATAAATACAAACAACACATTAATCGAGATAGGTTTTTAACCCTTTCGCTGCGGGAGGTTACCCTAAGCTGAATAAAATCGTCTGGCGGTAGCCAGAATAAAATGGCAAGTACGTGCCACGCAGTGAAGGGGTTAAATAGGGATTCGAATAAAGTGTATAACTAAATATATGATTAAGTAGGTGATTAAATAAAGTGTATAAATAAATATCAAACAATAAATCACCACATAAATACATAAATTAATATATATACTTAATAAATTGATTACTAAAACACCATCTACTCTAGATCTCGAACACTTACCACAGGATGGGAGATGGGGGAGGGTGACAATTGCTCGTCTCTTGTAGCGTAGGCAAGCGCTGAGGGGCGACAAGGACTCCAGAGAACCATTATATTTACGGCACTCATACCACTAAACACAGTCTGTGGAAAGGAGAAGTTTGATATATAACGCCTGTATGAATTTCTAAACTCACACACACACAATAAGGTTACATTAAGTAGCAAAATAACTAAACTTAAAGCGGAAATACATTTAGGTAACACTATTACTGCAGACTTATTTATAGCGGTATAAGAGGAAGCTTTTTAATTAAGTACTCGTGATGAGGCGAGTTTAAACGTCACCAGAACCCCCCCCCCCCCAAGTTACTCTCACTCTGTTGACTGCTTCATAAACATGACAAAGCTACAAATATCAAAGCTGAACAAACCACGCAAAACGATAGCTTTGAAGGTGAGCTTGACCAAAGCTATTGGTTATCAGATTAACACGGTCCTAGCCCACATAAATCCACCAATTAGTACTAGAGACAGCTATTGGACGCATATATTACTCAAGGGCAAGTAAAATCAAAATGGGCTTGAGATGTGTTGATGAACTGTATCAACTGTAGCAACAGCATGTGGGGCTCGGAGTAACGTGCTTGAGCAAGACGTGTTGTCAGTATTGACCTATACTTCCGAAACATGGAAATTGAGTGAAAATTTTATTCAGACGCTCCAAACCCTCCAAAGAAGCATGAAATTTATCACAATGCAAACCCTGTAGAGACACGAAGAGAATCGAATAAGTGAAATGTTAAACTACAGGACGAGACATTATTGTCAGGACAGTGGAGCTGAAGCGGGAGTGTAGAGGACATATTTCAAGAAGAACAGATCAAAAGTGGATCAAGAGATCCTCGACTAGATCCAACTACCAGTCAGATGGATGAATTCAGGAAGTTTGGAGCTCAGTGTGCCGGAAAGGTAGAAGACAGAATATTGTGAGAGCATGGTTGTAGGGGGAGCCTTTATGCAGGAGTGTATTGGTATAGTCTGGTGACGGCCACCATGATTTACATATATACACATCTCTATGTAGGTATATACCTATATGTGTGTGTGTTCCCTGATTAAAGGTGAAAATGTTTATTATGAATTCGAAAATGATAAGTGAATACTTTTGTAAGTATAGCAAGAACATAAGAACATAAGAATGGAGGAAACTGCAGCGGGCCTATTGGCCCATACTGGGCAGTCCCGTTTACACCCAACCCCTATTGCTCATATAAGCATCCAACCTATGTTTGAAGCTATTTAGCGTATTCGAGTTAATGATGATATTTGGTAACTTGTTCCATTCATCCACTACTCTGTTTCCAAACCAGTGTTTACCTATTTCCCGCCTAAATCTAAATTTGTCTAAATTAAAACCATTGTTACGAGTTTGCTACTGGTTGGATAGTTTGAGTACCTTTGTAATGTCCCCTTTGTTTAGCCCTGCCTTCCACTTGTACACCTCTATCAGGTCGCCCCTCGCTCTACGTCTCTCGAGGGAGTGTAAATTAAGATGCTTTAACCTGTCTCTATACTCAAGGTTCCTAATGCCCGGGATTAGTCTTGTCATTCTCCTCTGAATTCTTTCCAAGGATTCTATATCCATTCTGTAATACGGTGACCAGAACTGAACTGCGTAATCCAGGTGTGGTCTCACAAGAGCAAGATACAGTTTTAGGATGACCTCGCTAGTCTTGTAACTAACACTCCTTTGTATGAACCCAAGTACTTTATTAGCCTTGTTACGAGCAAAAACACATTGTTTACTTGGCTTAAGGTTCCTACTTACCATTACTCCTAAATCTCTCTCGCAGTCGGATTTCTCTATGGCATCGTTGTGTATGGAAGACTTATACCTGAGATATCAGTGACAAACAGAGAGTGTTACACGGGAGGAACTGTGTGGGCTTAAGACACCAAGAAGTATATGGATCAAGTCGGAGAATGATCAAACAATGTCTAAAGGACGGGTAGTGTTTAATCTTGGCAGTATGTACAGTACCTGGAATAAACATTGGACGAAGCCGAAAGTATTAAAAAAGTATGAGATAAAGATAAATAATTAAGTGCTGTCTAGAGTTTTTATAGAAAGTGAAGTAAGTATTAGTGATCAGGTTTCCTGTGGGAGCGGGGCTGTGTCAAAGATGGGTAATGTCGTTGTGGTCACTCAATATGTACAGTATATGGTTGAGTAGTAAGACAAGTGAAGGTAAGAGTGATGGACAGGGGTACAAGTTTGATTGGTAAGCAGAAGGGGTACAGCTGTGAGGTGAGTCAGGTAAAGTGTGTAGAGGACATGGGTCTGGTGGGGATTCAGAGGAAAATGTGCCAATATTAATGACTGAGCTTAGAAGAGTGTCTAGCAGGAGAAAGTTAATAATGAATGTGAACAAAGGTAACGTGGTGAATATAAGTATAGAAGGGAGACAAGGGGAATGAATATTAGTTTGAACAGAGAGAGACTGTAGAATTACAAATGTTTTTGACAAGTGTTAGTGGATGGAACAGTGAGTGATGAGTTGAATCAGGGAGGAGGAGGAGGAAGAAGTGATTGATGCACCGAGATACGTACTTTTTTCTTTTGAACAAATAGCAAGCGGAGGGAGAGACCAGACAAGGTCATAGTCACATCTGCTGAGCGAGGCTTCCCCTTGTCAAAGAATATATAGAGGAATAGTTGAGAAGAAACAAGTTGGAAGTGGAGAAATTATATATGTGGGAGCTGTATCTGGAGCATATAAGATATAACAAAATATTGAACACTGATTTAAAGATGTTTATGTGAAAGGAGTGTTGGACTGAAGGACAGAGAGCTGACCAGGGCCTGCTTAATTAAATGGTATTGACGTAATGAGAGAATGGGAAATTAAACACTGATAAGAGGAATGAGAGATCCACAAGAAGGAGAAGGGGTGAGGGAGGCATTAAATGTGAAGGAAATGGACACCCAGGAAGTAAGTGGCGATGAACGTGAATGACTGAACAGCCGACCTGGCAGAGAGTGGTTCAGGGGGTGGAAGTGACGCTGATGTGTGATATTAGGTAAAATAAAGTTAATACACGGTGGAGCAAAAGTCATTGTACAGTTTTATAGTGACTTTTGTCGCATCTCTTTCTTAACGAATTATATAATAGCTTATAGTTAAAGAGATTTACTCTCATAGATATAGAAGAACAACGAAATAATGTGTTGTTCTTGCCCGTAGTTAACAAAAATTGCATGTTATTGTGCGTTAGTTTTCTTGAATAGAGGTGCACAACTGCATAGTGACTTTTGTTCCACCCTGAATATATATACATATATATATATATATATATATATATATATATATATATATATATATATATATATATATATATATATATATATATATATATATGAACACGAAGACCAATCACAGTGCATATTCTCTTCGATGAGTTTACACAGAATACAAGATTTAGAGAATGCGCCCTCATCTATTGCGGATTTACCGATGCAGCGGAGGGAGAGTTGGACCTAAGTTACTTTCTTTTAATGCATAAGTTCATCAGTCACTCTATTACTCTATAATAACATATAATAATTGTACATAATATGCTATGTAATATTATCGTTTTGGTAGTGCTCAATAATATTATATAGTGTAATGTTGTTATGATAATTGCATTGAGTGCTATTTAGTGTTTTGTTACAAAGTACAGTATAATACTATGGTACACGCGAATGATATTTTGGCTTCTCATAATCAAAAGACTAAGAGTTGCAAACCTTGGTGTTTCACATCATGATAAATAACATAACATAATATTTACATGACATCTCAAGAAAGTTATAGTTAATCTCTGTTAACTGGGAGAAGCAACACTCAGGTTATCTGTTTTTGTATTATTGTGCTACATGCTTTTAGAGTAGTAGTATATTTGATGTTGCTTTATATGACAGTTCTTATGGCAGGTATAGATTCAAGTGTATAAGTCAGATATTCTAATACATAAAAGTGAGTAAAGCGGTGGAGTGGTTATCGGACGATGCCGGCTGTCCATTAGTCCCGCGTTCGAATCCCCATAAAAGAGACAATATGTGACTGATATTCGGTGTGAGCCACTACTAACAGTATAACCATATCCCCGGCGGCTTATCGTAAAAACCCAGTTGGCACACCAATATCCGGACAGCTACCAGATACACTTACCCTATCCCAACCTGTATCACACTACTGTACACTTTGGTAATCCAGCCTCTAACGCATGTCTCGCATTATTAAGTCACATTGTCATGCTCCCATCCCCTGGTTCATCATAACGTAAAATTAAGAAATAATATCGATTTTATAGAGTATAAAATGACTATCGATAATGCAATCAACTTAAACTAGAGTTGTCAATACAATAAACTCATTATACATTATGAATAATATGTTATTATGAGTTAAAACAAATAATATACAAAATATTTATTAACCACAATTAAACTTGAAAGTCAGTGAATACATTTTTCACGCTATCAACTGGCTCTTATTATACTTTGTAAACTTCCTTCATAATGAAAATCACTGATATTGTTACCGGCATATAATAATGTTAACAATATTACATACAGTATAGTATATAAATAAGTCAACGTACAATGCATATATACATATATATATATATATATATATATATATATATATATATATATATATATATATATATATATATATATATATATATATATATATATATATATATATATATATATATATATATATATATATAGATATCAGTTGCTTATAATGTAGCTTAAATAGATTCAGATTCAGATTTGCCCCCGAGGGGGCTAGTTTATTGGGCACCCCTTACATCCTGTGCAAGGTGAAGCGCAGAAGCGTTTACAGCGCCCAACAGGAAAGTATGAAAAGTTCATACTTGCCTTTATGACTCGTACATTAAGGACGTAAAAGCCTGAAGGGTCATAGGTTCTGTCAAGTTACATAAAGTGAGAGAATGATGAGTGTGTGGGGGGAAAGTTCCCGGTACATTTTATCTGTTTATGGCAAAGAGTGGCAGGTCCCTAATAATGTCAAATGCCAGGCCTGTGACTAGGTAGCTTAAATAGGTAACTGATGACTAATTATTTAAGAGGTGATACACATGTATAATCTGCCCGTGATGGTGGATTCAAGTGACTGTAACTCACTGAAAGGATAACTGGAGGGAAGGTTAACGAGGCCATTTACCTGACTCCCCTGTCCTGTTATTTATTGATTGTCGGGAAAAGTTCAAATACTTTAAATACTTTAAATCCTTTTAATATATATATATATATATATATATATATATATATATATATATATATATATATATATATATATATATATATATATATATATATATATATATATATATATATATATATATATATATATATATATATATATATATATATATATATATATATATATATATATATTGATAAAATTATACAGGGAAAGGGAAACAATGGAGAACCTTAGCTTTCGTCTTTATTCAAGACGCTACCTGACCTAGCTCAATAGCTACCTGACCAAGCTTGGAGAAGGACGTGCCTCTAAGCTAAGTGCTCGTGTTAGTGACCAGAGGAAATGGCCGCCGTGGATCGTTGTGTTGTGGGGGAAGAGGGCCAGTGTGTGTGAGGAAAGTCGACCCCCTGGCCACTCTGTTAAGTCAGCTGGATCAGTTGAGGAGAGAGATAGACGTTTTAAAGGGGGAGAACGAAGCCCTCAGGACTGAACTCCTTCAGGTAGGTGTCCTGCCAAGCAGGACACCTGCGAAGCAGGATCAGGCGTGGAGAGTGGTTGTTTCCAAGGGGACTAGGGTCAGACTCAGGAAAGCTGACCAGGGTGTGGAGTGTAGTAACCCCTACCAAGTGCTGGAAGAAGCTGGCGAGGAAGAGAAGAGGTAGGACGAGGCTGAGAAAAGGCAGGACGGTGTGTTGCCAGGAGAGAAAGGGGCAGTTGTTCAAATCCTGCCCAGTGGTAAGGTCGTGGTAGTTAGGGACAGCCAGGTGAGGTTCTTAAATAGGACTTTTTGTGCAAGAGATAGGAGACGTAGGACTAGGGTGTGTTTTCCTGGGGCTGGGATAAGGCATGTAGCTGAGAGGATAGATAGGGTTTTGTCAGGGGAGGGTACCAAGCCAGTAGTGTGTCTTAGTGTAGGAGGTAACGACATAGGAAAGGTTAGGGAGGAAACTTTCAAAGAGGTATAGGGAGGCGCTAAGGAAGGTTAGAGATAGGGGCTGACCAGGGCAATTGCTATAAATTCCTGACTGGAAAAATGATTGTGCAAGCAATGGTTGGGCGTTCATTGATGGGCGTTCATTGATAACAGGCAACCATTCTATGGCAACGACTACCTGTACTGTCGTACGGAGCACACTTGTCTCGCGCGGAGGTAAAAAGACGTGTTGTCTGCATCCCTGAAGTGGAAATTGTCACTCCAAAGTGTGGGTGTTTCGCTAGCAGAGAGAGGTCGGGGTAAGTGGGAGTCAAAACAAGCAGGTCCTGGGGAGGCAAAATTGGTTACCAGGACAAGGGGCAAGTAAAACAGGACCAGGAAGGGCATTTAAAATGTATACTAATCAAACAGGAGGCGTGTTAGAAATAAAATAGACCTGCTGAGAGCGGTTGCATGTACCGAGAATGGAGACGTCATATAAATCACCGAAACTGGACGAATCTGGAGAGCAAGAACTTTTATCAGAGTACCACATAGAAGAGTGCAACCGTTTTCACAAGGACAGGGAAGGAAGGAAGGGGGGGGAGGGGTCGCACTTTTCGTCAGGGATACATTAAACTGTTGTATTAATAATTGATAAAGGGGTAGCCAGGAACCGAGTCTGTATGGGTAGAAATTACGGAAGAGAAAAACTAATTATGGGAGTGATATACAGGCCCCCAAGTCTTGAGAAGGAAGCAGCTCAGCCCATATGGCAGGAAATGAGTAGGGCAGCAAAATACAACAACCTGTGCATTATGGGGATTTCAACTTCAGAAATATTGACTGGGACAACATTGTGGTGACTATGAATATGAAGACTTCCTAGACGCGTACAGTGACAATTTTTATAACAACTAATTACAGAGCCTACTTCATAGGGAGGTGACAATATATTAGACCTAGTATTAACAAAATAAAGAAAACATAATCAGAGATATCACAGTAGGGGAGGGAAGAACTAGGAACCGTGATCACAGAGAAATCAGGTTCAACCTAAATTTGGAAAAAGAAAACAATGACAATATGGTCAGTCCCAAACTTTCGATCCCAAGAGATTGCAAGGGGTTAAGGAGGCACCTATAGGTGAGGTCGCCTGGGAACAGTTAGATTCTGTCCCGGTAGGAACGGGTGAGGTCACAGGCGACACAACAATTGATCATGACTATAATATATTCACTAGCATACTACGTAAATATACCATACAAAATTAGGTCAAATAAGAATAAGCCAAGGTGATACACAAAAACTTAAACATGACATAGAATAAAGAAAGGAATTTATAAGTTGTTCAAAAAGGAGGAGAGCAGCTCAGGAAATAGGTGAGTACCGAACTATCTAGAATATTAACAAAAATGTAAGGAAGGCAAAAGAGGGACTACGAAATCAGGATAGCAAGAGAATCCGGCAGAATCCCAAGGTATTTTCCCCAGGTATATAGGACAGTCAAGGGTCAAAGTGGACCTTTAAAGTCAGAGAGAGAGAGAAAGTGATCGATGATAGTGAGAAAATAAGCAATGCATTAAACAGCTACTTCTTATCAGTTTTCACAGAAGAAATTCACGAGGAAATTCCAGAGGTGAAACTGATACTTAGGGAAAATAAAGAAGAGAAATTAAAGAATATCACTATCAGAAAAGAGGATGTTCTTAAGAATATAAATAAATTAAAGAAACAAAGACTTTCCAGCGGCATCTCTGGTATTTAAGTGAGGAGTCAGTAGCTCTGGCTCTCTTCAGTGATAGTGTTTCGTATGCTGAGAAAAGAGAAATCCTTGAGTCAATGAAGGGAACAAACGAGAAAAAGGAATGTCCAAACAAGCTGAAAGTGACAGAAGAGGAAATTCCATCACTGGAGCTTAAAACCTTGCATCCACAAATACTAACTGCTTCTTTCAAACCACGCTCCTGGACTCTGGATTCGTCTCCAAAGATCCAAGCCAATGGAATGACGATCCACAGTTCCTTCAGTCAAGGGAATTCTACAAGAGTTGCAGGTGGTGAATGATGTGGCCGAAAGAGCTGTGAAGCTTATCCAGGACTACAACTCTTCAACTACGAAAAGCGAAGATCAAAAGCAGTACCTGCTTGTGTGGTCACCAACATCGACGTCAGTATCCCAACATAAAGAAGGCTAATCTTCGGATGTATGTTTCCCTTACATGCGTTCTTTATGTTAATCTCATATTTTGGATAAAATAAACACCAACAAATAATTGTAACAAATAAATCACTTGTATCTGATGTCAGGAACAAGAATTATTTTAGAGGAGAAAACATTAGAGAAGTAGAATTTTGGGCCACTTGTGCCACCCTAAATGAAGCTACCGTATAATTTCGCCTGAAATGTTTTTTCATGTAAAGGACGCCAATAAACATTGAGCACAAAAATATAAAGAACTTTACTTTTTGAACCACTCCTATATATATATATATATATATATATATATATATATATATATATATATATATATATATATATATATATATATATATATATATATATATATATATATACACACTGCATGATCTCATACAGAGAGTCATTTATCTCTTTATACAGGAAGTTCGTGAGCCTCCACCGGGTGTAGTGTCCAGGTGTGGTTCTGAGACACAGGACAGTCATTGATAATTATCAGATAACTGCCACTAGCCTTGTCCTCACACTACTAGAAATGACTACCTGATGAGGAACGTCTCAAACAATTGCACATATTAAAGCTGATAAACAGAGACTACAAGTTGACTTCACTAATAGGATTCGAAAAATCTCGGAGACTTAAAGAGTCAAGAGGTTTTCACGCCAGAGAAAACACAGAGCAGAGAATATGCACTCCGCCTGTGAGTGTCAAGACCTTGGTTAACTGCACAAAATACTCCGTCACACGTCCAGCTGTGAATAACTTTCCATCCTTATGTTATTAATTCACCAAGTGTAGAACGCTTTGAGAAACATTATGATGAACACATGCACGAGGCGAGGCAGAACAGGAGGAGGTTTATTACACCTCATGATTAAACACCCCACCCTACCTGGAGGAAACTGCAGCTGGCCTATTGGCCCCTACTGGGCAGTCACATTTACACCCGCTATTGCTCATATATCCATCCAACCTATGTTTGAAGAGCTCCAGCGTACTCGAGTTAATGATGATATTTCTGTAACTCGTCTGTCCAAACCATTGTTTGCCTATTTCGCGCCTAAATCTAAATTCATCTAATTTAAAACCATTACGAGTTCGCCCTTGGATAGTTTGAGTACCTTTAGCACGTCCCCTTTGTTTAGCCCTGATTTACATTTATACATCTCTATCATATCAATTTCTCATTCTATTGCCCTCGAGAGTGCAAATTAAGATGCTTTTAACCTGCTCTGCACTTAAGATTCCTAATGCCCTGAATTTGTTCTTGTCATTATCCTTTGAATTCTTTCCAAGGATTTATATCCATTCTGTAATACGGTGACTGTTAGAATTGAACTGCGTAATCCAAGGAGGTCTCCCAAGCGCAAGATATAGTTTTAGGATGACCTCGCTAGTCTTATAAGGCACACTCCTTTGTATGAACCTGGGTACTTTTATTAGCCTTTGTTTCTCGAGCAAATACACATTGTTTACTTGGCTTAAGATTCCCATTTATCATTACTCCTAAATCTTTCGCAGTCGTATTTCTCTATAACAACGTTGTCTATCTGGTATCTGGTTTCCTGTTACATCTCCTACTGGAGTGCTTTTACATTTTATTGTCCACATTGAATTTCACTTGCCATTTTTCAGGACCATTAGAATTTTTTTTTAGATCTTCCTGTAGTTTTGCGGAGTTCTCGTCAGATTTAATTACACGCCCTGTTTTAGTGTCATCAGCAAATTTACTTATGTTGCTGTTCACGCAGATATCCATGTCGTTTATGTATACAATAAATAATAATGGTCCAAATACTGAGCCTTGGGGAACCTTAATTAGTGACGTTGTTCAATTGGATTCAGTGCCGTTAATGCTCACTCACTGTTTCCTGTCCTGTAATCACGCCCTAATCCATTTTAATATCTCCTTTATTGCCATGAGCCTCCACTTTTCTTATTAGTCCTTTTCGTGGGGACTCCTGCCGAAGGCTTTTTACAAAGATCGAGATATACCCACATCATAATTGTGCCCCTCAGTCCACTGATTCAAAACAGATGAAAAGAACATTAATAGATTTTGGCTATTTGAACGCCCGCTTAGAAGCCATGTTGGGAATCAATGGATCAACTTGTGCTTCTCCAGGTACTTGAATAGTCGGAAAAATGATTGCTTCCAGTAATTTGCCCACAATTGATGTTAGACTGATTGACGGTAGTTAGAGGATAATGATTATCTCCTTCTGTGTAAATCGGTATTACATTAGCTATCCTCCAGGATTCTGGTACTACACCCGTTTTGGCGACATGTTAAACAACTCTTGCTGCGCATACTAAGCTCCCTCCTTATATTCCTTTAATACTCTGGCAAAATATCTGATCGGGACCTGGTGACTTATTAGGCTCAATTTGTCTATTTGCTACTAAACATCGCCATTAGCCAATTATCTCTGCTTACTTTATTTTTCTTTCACTACCTCTGTATAGAGTCGGTGCCTCGGCATCATGTTTAAATTTTCGGTAGTTAAAACTGTTCAAAAATATTTATTCGATTACTGCTCATTTCTCCATCGTTATCAGTTAGCCTGTCGGTATCTGACTGTATTGGTCCAATCTTTTCTCGTGTTTTAGTTTGATACATTTGATAGAATTTCTGGGTTTGACTTCGCCTCCTCATACCTTCATTTCATTATTCCTCTTTGCTTTTCTTGTCTCGGCCTTTAACCCTACCGGCCAATAATAACTTTATGTAAACTTCACTCACGATATATTCGGTTTACCCATAGGGCCTTCCTCCTGTAACCAGTAATATTCTTTTTAAATAATTATTTATCCATTTAGGTCATTGCTGTTTGATCTGAGTTTTCTGTATGGTATGGTTCTGCCTTGCATTAAGTAACGCATATTTAAATTGTGAACTCTGTCAACCTCAGATCCTTCGTGAACAGGGCTTCATCCTCAACCTCCTCAGGTCTCCAGGTGGGTAAGGTGTGAGGTCGCCTCTGTGGGGTACATTTGTGTGAGGTCACCTCATGTGAGGTCATGTAATTCCACCCCGCAAGCGTGATACCCTCTCTCAGCTGCTTCTTCAAACTATCAATGTTTGCCCTTCTGAAATCTGGGACTATGTGAATTCTCCTTGTGTCTGGCCTGAAATTCCCGAAGTTCGGTTATATGTTGACTTCAGGTAGCAGTCCTGGGATTGTTTCCTATAATCCTCTCATTCTGAGTTACCCGTAAGGTTAATCCAATCTATTTGGCTGTGTTAAAGTCGCCTACTATACAGACTCTTGCTATGTATTGCTGAAGAAAAGGCATTTATCCCAAATAAGTCGCTCATTAACTCTATCAAGATTAGGAGGTCTATATTTTACTCCTGTGATTAAGTTTTCTCTACCATCGATTAATTATCTCAAAATTGTTTCTGTATTCCGCTCAGTTTTTATTTCCTTATTTATTTCACACTTCAAATTTTCTCTGACATACAGTAGATTGCTACTCCGCCTCCTTTCCTAATCTGCCTATCGGTATGGAAGACTTGTAACCTGCAATTTGTTATTCGACAGGTAATTCACCTGAGTCTCGGTTTATCCATGTTATGGTGAATTCTATTATATCGATTTTTTCGGTGCATACCAACGCCCTGATTTCATCCATTTTGTTTCTCATACTTCTACTGTTTGCAGTAGTAGACATTTAAGTTAGTCGTGTTCTGAGTCCTCTCTTTGTCAAGATTTAGGTTTTAACTCCCCTGGCCTAATTTAGTTTTGGCATCATTCCTAGCACTACTTCCCTGTAACCTTTCACTTTGCTTACCCTCGCCCCATTGCAGTCCTCCACCCCCAGCGCATAAGTTCTCCTAGCAGTTTGGGAAGACTTAGTTAGACATCTTTGAACTGCCCTCTCGAGAGAGCGCCAGCCAGGGTTAAGCACCCCATCCCTAGCATGCTAAAGGTCTCTACTGCCGTAAAAGTTGTCCCAGTTGTCAATGAATGGGACTGATATTGACTTGCAATGCCTGTCAACCCTGACAGCCTTGACAACCATTCATTGCCAATTCTCCTTTCTAGGCAGGACACCACATATCCCTCGCTTTCGACCCACGTTCTATAGCTGTCTTGAACTTATCAAGAAGCCTCACTCCTACACTGGCCAATATCATTGCATCCTGCACTGAGGCAGATAATGAGTTTGTTCCCATTACCAGACAAGATATTGTCCATCTGTCAATTATATCCCCACTTCAGCTCCTAGCAAACACACCCTCTATCCTATTTTTATTTTTATCACAAAAACTCTGTCCAGGTACTGTACCTGTGAATCGCCAACAATTAAGGTTTGCACTTGTCGCCTTGTTCCTGACTATGCTAACGTCCAACTCATCTAGTATCAAAAGGACTGGAAAGAGTTGGCAGTACACTTAGCTGTTGTTGTCGTGTCCTTGGTGTGTTTTTTTCACCACCAGTTTGGTCTTCCTCTCCTCACAATATTCTATTCGCCTGAGTTTTCGTCAGACACAGGCTTTCCTTGTCTCTGTTCTTCCTTCATCCTCGCTATCACTTCCTTTAATTTTAAGATTTCTGCCTCGGCCCTCTCTAACTCGGTTTCTGAAGGGCGCAGCCCTGTTCTCAAGTAGCACTAGCCATTACTGACAATTAATCCCCGGGAGCTAAGCCTGCCGTGACCTTTTCCTCTAGTGAAGTCAGAACACTATTGAGGTGAAATAAGTTGGGCTGTCTAACCTTCAGGTGATCCATTATCTTTGAATAGATGAAATCCATCGAACTTATCAGTGTTGTCTTAAAATATGAGAATACTTATTAATAGTATGCGCGCGTGTGTGTGTGTTTTGTCTACCAACCACCAAACGATAAGTATTTTATTTATTGTTAGTCTCGTGATATAAATATGAAAAATTAAATACTGTCGTTAGGAACCCACTGCGGCGCCTTCGTGGGCGTGGCTGTGTTGTGCATGTGGTCACGTCATCACAGACCCCAACACAACTCACTGACCTCACATGAAAACGTGATTAAAAATCAACCTGTCACTGCCACCGTCCACACAGGTGTCAGTCATCAGCGCCAATACGACGAAGTAATCATGGATTAGATCTGACCCGGTCGGAGAGTGGGGGGAGGGGAGGGGGGGATTTCAGCAGTGCGAGGTATTACACAGCAGAGGTTTAGCTAGAGCCTCATCAAGGTAAAAAACAACCATGGGTAATAAATAAAGTTGAATCATAAATTCATTCTATTGTTATAATCACTGCTTTGAATAATACTATATGGGGTCGGCTACCTAGGTTGACTTGGGTCGCCTTGCCGTGACCTCGCATAAGAAAAAAGACCGTGACCCAAGAAATCTCTTCTTATGTCATGGTCAACCATACCAATACAACCCCATTACCTGGACCCGAACAGACCCGAAAATTAATATAAAAATTTGTGGTCTCGAGCACATGTATGTATGTATGTATGTATGTATGTATATATATATATATATATATATATATGTGTGTGTGTGTGTGTGTGTGTGTGTGTGTGTGTGTACTTCACCCGCTTTCAAAACTTCTAAAAAAATTCGAGTGTCGGTGATGTAGATTTTTCACAAATGTACCACATCATTAAAACAATTGTCTGGCCGAATGCTTCATTTGGATGTATTTTTACCAAAAAATATTTATGAAGTTAAAAAAATGTGTTGACCAGTATTCCGTAGAACAACATAAAAAATTATAAATAGTGTGTTTCAGCTTCACAACACAACCATGTTATCATAAAGGAAAATCTCCGAACGAAAATGTTTTTAGGTTTTTTTATACATATTTTCCTTTGATATGCAAATGAGGCAAATAATTTTATCGGCAAAATCTCCATTCCATCAAATATTAAAATCTGTAATTGTCTTTCTCGGTGATTACATTAACAGATTCGAAAAACAAATTGTACTTGTGAAATTGTTTTTATTTCTTTGAGAGTTAATGTTTTCTTATTCTTTATTGTCAATTTCCAATTATCTTTCAGTAAAATTTTCGAGTCACTTGATTGGACACGGAATGTGAATGCATATATATACGCACAAGCTTTTTTGTGTGAATATATTCAAGCGTGCACATCATTATCTCTCTCTCTCTCTCTTCCATTCCTCCTCCTCTTCCCTATCTTTCCCTCCCCAACTCTTATCGTCCCTCCTCCCCCAAACACCTTCCCCATCCCCACTCCTCTCATTCATCCTCAACCTCATTCACTCACCATACCGCCTCTATCCTACCTCAGAATAAAGTGCCACCCTCCCCCAAGCTATAAACACAACTCGCTGGGAATATCATTGGGCGAGAATTACCATAATCGCACACCAAGTTTTTTAAAGTTTTCAAAGTTGAGTTTCAATAATTCTATTAAAAAAAGACAAGATAATTTCATTAGGCAGAAGACGTTCACAAGCCAAAACAAAGTGAGAAGGTTTGTGATGATCTGAAATAAATTGTAAGATGATACTGTTTTTTTTATGCACTTCGATATTTAAAAAACCTGGAGATTCGTTTTATCTTTTGATGTAGAAACAAAAATCCTATTAATAAAACACAACTCCCTGTAGACAGTATAATAAGATTAGCTCATTTTCTGCACAAATTTAGTTAATAACGAATTATAGAATATTTACAATAACAATTAATTAATAATACAGCTACAAGCAGTGATTTGATTTACAATAAACAATAAAACTAATATATGATAAATCACTTCCTAAATGATAAAGTTTTTTCACATAATAATTCCAATTCTAAAATCACACTAGAGAAATAAGTTGATTTATGAACAAGTGACAACTGATCCTGAATACTTGAGAATAATGTAACAACAATAAGAATTAAATGTAGGAAAATAAAAGAAAAAAGTATAATATTGCAACAATAATCTGGATACACAAACAGAGAATGAGCGGTGAGTGGAAGGCTCCCACGAGAACATAACTATTTTCTGATATACGAAGCCTGTAAAACAAATGATGCAGGGAGGAGAGTGAGGGAGGAGAGAGAAGGGGGGGGAGTGAGGGAGGAGAGTGAGGGAGGAAAGAAGGAGGAAAGTGAAGGAAAAGAATGAGGAGGAGAGTGAGGGAGGAAAGTAAGGGAGGAATGTGAGGGAGGAGAGTGAAGGAAAAGGGTGAGGGAGGAGAGTGAAGGAGAAGAGTGAGGGGGAGAGTGAACGAGGAGTAAGGCAGGAGTGTGAGGCAGGAAAGTGAAGGAGAATGAGGTACAACAGAGTAAGGAAGGTGAGTGAGGGTGGAAAGAGGAATATAGTGTATGGTGGTGTGAGGTGTATGCGGGGTATATCACGTATGGTGATGATAAGATGGATTAATACGTATAAATTATATAGTTTGTTATACTTTTCCGATGTTCGATGTTTGATTACTTACACACACACACACACTACTACTACTACTACTACTACATTTCTTTTTTTTTATAAACGTGGCCTCCACCCTCCCCCAATAGCCACACCTTCGCCACCATTTAATTACCTTAATATTAAATATCCTAATACATAAGTAGCTATCCTACCTGTGTTAAATTAGATGAGCCGCAGATCTATGCGGCATTCAGTGACAGTAGCATCATAGTCGATATCTGCAGCAGTTGTCGGAATTGGGGCAGAAGATCTCGTTCCCCTGAGGCAGAGCAAAGCCCACCGAAGGAGAGAGAAAGACAGTCGACATCTCATCCAGGCTGTAACATAACTTCGCTGCTGCTTCTGATCGGAGATCACCCGCGAGTCTGGCGTAGAAACAACTTGCACTTGGTCCCATCCCACCAGAGGTTGTGAACACTAGAGGAGTGAAGCTGCCTTGATCAACGTTTTGACTCTCCCCATATGCCCTTATCTTGTCGTTCTCGTTCCTCCTATGTGCAGCATCGAGAGCTAGGTTACGGTGACATGCGGCCATTTGATAAAAAATCCTGATGTGAAGAAGGCTCGCTGTCCCCGCGTCCAGAATCCTCGAGCACTGACGTCAACACGGGCTTCGTTAGATGTGTTTGAAGTCCTATGTTGGAAGATCTCACCATCCAATGGAAGGAGGGTCGGTTCTACCATGACATCCCGGCAGATTTCCTTCAACATATTTGCTGTAAGGTCCCTACTTCGTCAAGCCTCATGCATATGAAGCCCCCTTTCTTGCACCATGGCGTGATCGCCGTCATAGAAGAACCACACACGCATTGGGAGGGCAAACCTTCTACTGGCGACCGTACCTTAGAGAAAATGGCATCTGTAAATTCTGTTTGTTAAGACTGAAACCATTTTGCCTTATCGGTAACGTAGTTAACCAGTTCGAGGCGCCCACCTCTGCTGCGCTACTTTTTTCAAATTCTGAACCTGCAGCAACAGTTGCTGCAACTTTTCATTTTGGCAGTGCTGTCGATCTGTCGTAATGGACCTACGAATCTCGTTTACTTCTGGTATCGACCTCCCTGTTGCGTCTCGGCTGCTATTATGTGGTCCATAAGGGCTGCCGTGAACTTATGAATTTCAGATGTTCGGTGGCTGCCATCTCATCTGGATTGGTTAGTTCTCCATCCCTCCCAGTCTTGATGGCAGTGCAAGAAGTGCTCTTTCTGCTGGGGTTAAGTGATTGTGTTTCACTAATTTGGGAATGAACTTGACACTGATACTTTCCAGAGGGTGGAGGAGGGTCAGATATCACGGATAGTACGGATCAGGTAGTTCCAACGATACTTGACTCCATGGGTGAATGCAGCAAAAGCCGCATGTGGCTCTGTGTTAGCAATCTCAGACAGAGCTTGATTTCACTAACCCACTCATTCACCTTTCCCGCTATGTACTGAGTCTTGAAGTCCGTAGCCAATACGCCCCTAGATGTCTTTGGCCGTCCTTAGTTATTTTGACCTCACTTCCACCAAAACCTCCTTGCCCATTCATAATGTTCTGGCTTCACGATGAGGAAGGACTTGCTGGCATTTGGGTAGTATCCTATTTGTGGACCTGCTATGTTACCAAGTCCCACCACTTTTTGATGCCCTCCACTTTTCCTGCTCCTGTAAGGTCGTCGGCATACGCCACTTGTTTGACCCCAGTTGTTTCAAATTTTATTTCTTGTTGAGCACTGATAGGCCTATTGCATACATTGCCATTGCAACAGGGTCCCCTGTGTTGCTCCCTCGGTTGACTGTAAGATGGTATCACCTCTTAGGGCCTTGTTTTACTATATAAAGGTCTGATGGATTCCTATAGGAGTTTTCAACATACATGAGCTTGGACACTTGATCTTGATGTTGTGCAGTAGGGGCAGGAAAAACACTTTATTTGAGTTGCAGGCTGCACTTTTCAGGCATCGTTTGTATGGCTGTAACAAACACCTGTGCAAAATTTCATGCCATTTCATGCATACTTACCCTGCCGCATCGCGAACGACTTTTGTCAACTTTAGTGTATACCAAAAATTAGGTGTCATTTAATGTTTTCCAGGATAATGATAATTTTACATGGGTGACATCGATTCAATTCACATGTTATTTTACAGGTACACCGTATAGAAATCATTACAAGTTCATATTGAAATTCTTTTTGTGCGGAACCTTGCATCATTTTCCTAACAATAATCTTTTGCCCAATATATCCATCTCTCGATTCGTATCCCGTCACTTCAGTGCAAGCTTCAGTCATCACTTTTATGCCTCTCTCGACCGCCTGATGCTGTTTGGCCACTGGGCACCACTAATGGTGTCTCAAGAATGTCATTAACCTGTAGATTTGACAGAGAAGCAATGTAAGGAGGCTCGTCTTGAGTTCATTCCTCCAGTTAATCATGGAATGATAGTTTTTGCTTGCCACTTTAGTTTCGGTTCACCTTCTCATGTTGACTACAGAGGCACATCCTCATTCCATCTCCATCTTTACCCTCCTCATCAGTATAGTTTAACAAATTCTCGTCAACAGCAGCATCAGAATCTTCCTCCTCCTCTTCAGATCTGCCAGTGCATTCTTCCTTTGCTGATCTCCTCTCTAATTTTTCTTATCATTGAGAATTTTTCTATAAGTCATGTCCTCATCTGCACACATACCAAGAAGAAGGATTGTGTGGCGAAGTATGCATTTCTCTGACAGCCTTCTTCACTATCGTCTCCTCCTCACTATTCAGGTGTTTCATATATAGCAGGGACTGAATACGTTCCTTGAGCCGTGTGTTACGTAAGGGTGTATCTTGATGTAAAACCACATTGAGCACTGAACTTTATTATTGTAATGACAATTCTTTCAACTCATGGCTGGGTCTTGATGTTGTACATACAGCCTGAGGATTCTACTCATAAGGTGTTCCACCTTGACACACAGGAGGACCTGCTCAATAGCAGCCAAGTCATCTTCAACAACACCTGTGATAACCCTTTACAAATCCTATACAGGTATTTCTGATCCCAGGACAGATCTTTCTCCACTTCATCATTAAACACAGGGAAATCAGGGAAACTGACTGGCTGGAAGGCGACAACTGGAAGCTCAGACAAAGACTCTTGATCTGCTTTCCAATGGGACCACGCCAATGCTCAGGACCACTTGGTTTACCATCATAGTGATAAAAACTGCGCGGAAAGGCAGCTCATTTCCGTGAAGCTGACATATGAAATATGGAGCGGGTGACCAAGTAACATTTCAAGATGATGAATGACTCCATTTTCTGATCCTACATTTACATTGGTTCCATCACAACCAACACACACAATGGGCTGCTGGGTTAGATTTTTCTCCACCAGAAACTCGTGAATAGTTTTGGCAATCTGCTTTCCGTGTCCAGTCTTGGGAGTCACATGTGTGAGTACAGTAACACAACATTGAGAAATGAAATGAGAAAAGGCTGATAATCAATATAGACATAGCACCATACTCATCTGCAACAAGACAACTTAAATGAAATAAGAGATATGAAAAAAAAGTTGATAAACACTGAACAGAACATTGCACCGCCACAGCGGCTGTTTAAGTACTGTAGGTAAATTTAAAAATTTCAGTAGAAAATGCAGCAGACTAAACCTCGACATATCAGCTTCAAATTTGGCATGGAGTTAGATATGTATAGAACAATCCTGAAGAGTGCAGCTTGACACCTCACTGCCCCTATATGCAGTGGCCTTGCAGTTAAGTATGTTGAATGCGTTTGAAGCGTCGACCAGGAGAACGGCCTCACAATCGCGTTGCTCAAATATCGTTTTCATGGCGTGAATGGCAGCTTCCTCCAGCTTGTTGGCCGGCACAAACTTGCAGGTTCCCTGCTCCTGCCCTGACATCGTCCTTACCACCTCCATTATGATTTTCCGATGATTCGCCTCAGTACCTCCCCACCCCTATAGGCCTACATCCTGGATTCTTATCAGGGAACGAGGCTGCAGGCCGTCAGAGCGTGAAGGTGATGGCAGCCCTGCAAGGACGGCAATGGCCGTGCAGAGATCACTTGCTGCGGGGCCAAACTTGTTAGTGCTGAGGATGACTCTCCATCCGTTTGCATCCAGGCCTGAAGGGCCGGAACCTCCTGAGTCTTCACTCCCATTTTCCACCATCCCTCCTGGCATTTTCGAACAGGACAGCATTGGGGAGATATAGGCACCCTGAAACCTGATGCCTTCGTCATCACTTGCAGAGGATGTTTTTCTTTCAGTTGTTTTAATGTCTCTCTGTTTATTCGAAGGACCCCACCGGTGGATTCCTCTGTGAGAGATCTTACCGCCAAAAACACTTTTCCCACACGCATTTTGTTTCCAAACTTCCTTCCAGCATCATCGGTGTTTTGCTTTCCGTCTCCTGCAGATTTTACTCTCCTGCAGTGTTCTGCTTCACATAGGAGATCATCAAGGGCCCCTTCTGCCACAGTGTCAGTCTTCTTCATTGCTGCCGCATTTTCTTTGTGCTTAGTCTTGTGTGTGTCCTCTACTACTACTACTTTCCTGTTACACGGGATTGATGATCATCCAGCTATGATACAATGATATGAGTAATTTGGGATTTCACCTACGCTGGTGAGTTTTCATGTGATTAAAGAGGCCGATAAGGCCGGTGGGTCGTCCACATTCACTGCACATGTGGAGGGTGGCATCAAGTGCGAGAGGGCGGTGGCAGCGTCTTTCCGCCGTTGGCGCTTGTTTGCCTCGGTGAGCAGTCGGGCTTGTTTGAAAGTATTGAACCTTCTCGTGTGGTACTCTTCCAAGCGTTACGATGTGGAGTAATCAACTCGCAGGTGAGAGGGTCGTTTTGGCACTTTTCAGGTTTGTCTTAGGACTATCCTTATACCTTTCAATTGCCGGCCAGCGTTATGTTTACTATTCGTTAGATAACTGAAAGTAGCTGCTTTAGCAGTCAACTGTCGTCCATGCGGATAACATGGCCAGTCCAGCGTAGATGTTCGTGATAATGGTAGCCTCGATGCTCCTACAATTGGTGTCAGAAGAATACTGGAATTTTCTCTTGTCTTCCCAGCAAACTTGGAGGATGGAACATATATTACGTTGGTAAAAGTTTTCAAGTGCCATGAGGTGTTTCCTGTATGTGACCCATGTCTCACTGCCATATAGCAGTGTGGGGAGGACCACTGCTCAATATACATGCAGCATTGTAGATAATTTCAGCTCCTTACAGCTGAAGACAGGGTTTCGCAGTCCGCCAAAGGCTTGAGATGCAGTGCTGAATCTCTTCATCGATGCCTGTGGTGGTGGAGAGGTAGGGCCCAGATACCGAAAGTGGGTAACATTAAAGAGGGTAGTACCGTTAAGCTGGATGGATTGTGGAGGTGTGTCTGAACCTGGGGCAGGTAGAAGACAATCTGAGTGTTACTAACATTTACCTCAAGGCCGACGTGTGCACGAGCATCTGCGTAGCTGTTTAGGATCTCCTGTAGGTCGTGATCAGTGTGAGAGACAAGGGTGAGGTCGTCTACATACTGAAGTTCAGTAATGGAAGCTGCCGACACCTTTGTTCTTGCTCTTGTCCTCCCTCCCTCCCTCCGGCTAAATTGGCACTGGAACGAGTAAGGAAGGCAGCCAAGAAAATGGAAAGCGAGTTGGTGCCAGTACACAACTTGTTTAACCCTTGTTTGGATGGGGAAGAGCTCAGACTGGGTGCCGTTGTGCAGGACAGTGCTGTTCATGCCATCCTGGAGTTGCCTAACAATGGCAATGAATTTTGGGGCAGCCAAACGGCTGAGGGTAGAGGGCTTCCCTGTTCACCGAATCAAAAGGCCTTGGTAGTCGATGAAATCCATGTACAGGTTACGACGCTGTTCTCTGTAATTTTCTATATCTGGCGGGCAGCAAAGATCATATCAGTGGTGCCAGTGATTGTCTAAAACCATTGAGGTTTTGGGAGGACGTTTTCCGCCACCTGAAGGAGTCTATTTAGGAGAACTCGGAGATAATCTTGCCAGCTACGGACAGCAGCAAGATCCCACGGAAGTTGCCACAGTCTGACCTGTCTCCCTTGTTCTTATAAATATTGACAATGGAAACATCTTTAGGAGCTTGGGGATTTCGTCCTTTCCCATATATTCTCCACGAGAGAGTGGAGACGGCTGAAGCAGAGGTCCTTCTCATTTATACACCTCGGCTGCGATTCCATCAAGACCTGAGGCTTTGTTAATTTCCACCTATTGATGGTGCAGGTACCTCATCCGGATGAGGATAGCTGAGGTGGGTCAGCTCTGGATGCTGAGGGACCTGCTGTAGTCAGGACATCCACATCGGTGTTCTGTTGAGCAATGAATGGCAGTGCTCTTCCAGTGCTGAAGGAGGCCTTCATCGTCTTCATTATGAAGTTACCTTCGATGAACCGAGGGCTGCGCCATTGGTGATTCGTCCATAAAATGTTATAGTGTATTTGAAAAATTTGAGTATTTTGTGCTGATCTGCAAATTTTTGTGTTTCACTTGCTTTATTTTAAAACCAGTCGTTCTTTAGATTGCAAAGTTCCCGCTGGGCCGCCACTTTGTTTTGGCAGAAGGTATCAGCATTAATGAGAAACCGAGGTTTGTTCTGCAAGTCAGTTAAAGCAGCTCGTTTATCATCAATGAGTACATTGACTGCCGGGTCATTTTCATCACACCAGTCCTGGTGTATTTTCACGATCTGGCCGAAGGTCTCTCTGCAGGTTTGTGTCATGACAGTGTGGAGAATACCCCATTCAGCACTGGGATTTGGGTTGTTTGTTGTCGGGTTGTTTATCAGTCCATGTTCAAGCTGCTCTCTGAAAGCATGTGCTACCACTGGATCCTCCAGACGCTCAGTATTAAAACCTCTTCTGCAGGCTACATAAAGTGAGAACTTGGCTCTGAGGAGCCAATAATCAGCTTCGCAGTGGTCTAAGCCACACATGACAAGAGTGATAACGACATCTCGGTGATCTCTTTCTCTGACAATGATGTAGTCAATGAGATGCCAGTGTTTGGATCGTGGGTGTTGCCACGAACCCTTGAACTTGTCGGCCGGCCTAAATAAGGTATTGGTGACAGTGAGGTTGCATGCAGCACATTTGCTGAGGACGAGTAAGCCATTGGGATTACACTTGCCTAGTCCATTTCTCCCTATGGTTCCCTGCCAAATGTCAGCATCTCTGCCAATTCTGGCATTAAAGTCACCAAGGATCACAACCTTATCTTCTCTGGAGACAGAGGTTAGCACTCTGTCGAGGTCGACGTAAAAGGTCTCCTTGATGTCATCCACTGCATCCAGTGTTGGGGCGTATGCACTGACGAAAAAGGCATGATGTGAGTGATTCGGTGGGACTCGGAGCGTCATGAGGCGCTCGTTGATCCCAATAGACATATCAGTTAGCCTGTGTAAGATGTGTTGGCGGATGGCAAAGCCAACTCCATAAATGCTGTCTCTCTCCGCAGCAGGCTTACCCTGCCAGAAGAAGGTATAGCCAGACTCTCGTTCTGTGAGTTGACCCTCGTCTTGAAGCTGGGACACACTAATGGGTGTTATGTCGATGTTATACCTAGCCAGCTCTTTTGCCACAATGGCGGTTCTTCTTTCAGGACGCTCACTTGCTCCAGTATCCAGAAGGGTCTTGACTTTCCATGTAGCAACCATAAGAAGTCGTATAGTGTGGGTTTTTTTTGGATCTGTGATTTTTATTGTGTTTTCGACCGCATAAGGATGATCTTACTGGATGCGGTTGCCCAGTCAGGTTTGTTCTTTAGGCAGACTATGTTTAGGGCACCTTTTCTCTCTTCCTCCCTATGTTGGGTGAGGAGAGTGGCTCCTCGAATGGACTGCTCAGTCGCACAGACAGGACCGGTTTGCACTGCTGCCTAGATCCCAGTGCATAAACGACCATCTTATCTGTGTTGCTCATGTGCAGAGTTGTGACTAGAGGCTCCCGGCAGTCATCTCTGCCTCTCCCCGTCGCCACTCGTCCGTCGCCGTAGAACTTTTGGGGGTATAGAGGTTTTGATGATGATGAGAGGTATGATGAGCTGGATAATGGCTGAGTGTGTTGATTTATGTGAGGCAGGAGCGCAGGCTGCAACCACACATCTTGGCTCTCCCTTTTCCCTCATCCAGTGGTGTAAGTGTTGCAACAACTGGGGAGAGGGAGGTGTTGCAATGGACTGCCGATAGCCCAGTTTGATGGGTTGCACCTTAGTAGTCTGTCCATCCTGCATTGCCTTCGTCACATGTTGGTCACCTCTTCCGCCTAAACCGCCGCTGGGTTCTTACTGGAAGTCTGTAATCATGTCTGCCTGATGCGGGGCTCTACTGCAAATTTTTCATTCTGGGTTTACTCCCGTAGTCTTATACTTACCAAGGTTAATCTGCAAGGCAGTGGGGGCAGTGGTTGGTAGGCACCAGGACGTGTCCTCATACCAATGGGCCTTTGCGCCGTCCCTCTGGGGCCCAATGCTGCTCCGAGATCCTCTACTGGTTTAGCCTGGGCCCACGAGGCACCCAGTTACCGTGTGCTACCACGAGGAGGAACAGCAAGAGTCTTGATGGTGAAGAGGCTGTGTACTGGTAGGAGAGGACTTATGCTTCCTTTTTCGCCACGAAGGCTAGACAGCGGCGGTAGCTGATAGCGAGAGGAAGCAAGCAGTGCTTGCACCTTAACACTAACATAATGCTGCCACACGAAACGTATTACACCACACACACACACACACACACACACACACACACACACACACACACGGTTTTCGTTAATAATCAAGTCATCTACATTCAAATCATAAAATAATAAATATGAGGGATATACTGATGTATTAATACAACACAGGATAACATGTTTCTCAAACAGGCAACGCTGTTTAGGCCGTTAAGGCTACAATATCCATGAGTCACATTCATTTCAAAGATTAATGAGACGTTCATCACCTCTTCACGTTCACTGTTACAATATACTGTACACATGTTTATAGACGGCTGGAATAAATTGTGATCATGTCTCTTTGAATACAGTGAAGCGACACAAATGTGTTTTGATGTAATGTAATCTGTCGGGGACGGCCTGTGACCTGCGTGTCCATCGTTATATTACAGATGTTACCACTGAAGGGGACTGTATCTTATAAGATTGTGAAGTAAAGGTCTAACGAAATCGATTTTACGTAACTGAACTGGAGATAACAGTTACTGTATGACATAATGCGTCGGATAATTGTCCAAATATTAAGTTTCAGATTGCATATTGACACACCCACGTGTGTTTGTGTGGACTGGTAAACAAAGCTGACGACGATAATCCCAAGTTTATCTCAGAACACTGCGCGGTAAACAAACGGGATGATGTTTGGTTTTGTGGCTATTGTAATAGTGTTTTCCTCATTGTACCCTTGTAGTTAGGTTTCGTCCTATAAGAAGTCACGTCCTTCTATCTACAAACATGCAGGTTGATCGTAAAAAAATATGATCCTCTTTGGCAAATTTTTCCTTTGTCAGTGTACTGTACAGTCTAGCTAGAGGGCTTGTGAGTTACCGACGCGGCTGGATGATTCAGTCCCTGTTTTGGTAGGGGGAACGATAGGTTATCCGATATATATATATATATATATATATATATATATATATATATATATATATATATATATATATATATATATATATATATATATATATATTTCATGTAAATCACAATGAAAACGTGGATAAGATAAATCTTGATAAAATCACACGGGAAAATGGAAACAACGGAGTACCTTAGCTTTCGTCTTTATTCAAGACATCTTCAGAGGCAACTGGATTACATGGACAGAGAGAGGTTTAAATATATATATATATATATATATATATATATATATATATATATATATATATATATATATATATATATATATATATATATATATATATATATATATTTATAATGTACTCGTAGATAATAAGCGTGCTGCTTTAAATGACTAGCACAATAACCCTCAATCTGGGACCAAAGCTGATACCTTCCGCAAGAAGAAAGCGGCGGCCCAGCGCGAACTTCGCAAACTAAACAACGACTGGTTTAAAAATAAAGCACGTGAAACGCAAAAACTTGCAGACCATCACAAGATGCGCTAATTTTTCAATGCTGCTAAAACATTTTATGGGCCAATCACTCAAGGCACAACCCCCCTCCGCTCATCCGACAGTAACTCCCTAATCAAAGATGATGAAGGCCTCCGTCAGCGCTGGAAAGAGCACTACCATTTGCTGCTCGACCGAAATACCAATGTGGATGTCCTGACTACCCAACAGGTCCCTCGGCATCCAGAGCTGACCTATCTCAGCTATCCTCCATCCATGAATGAGGTAGCTACTGCCATCAGGCAGATGAAAAATAGCAAAGCCTCAGGGCCTGATGGAATTCTAGCCGAGGTGTATAAAGCAGGAGGACGTCTGCTTACTAGACGTCTCCACTCTCTCCTGGAGAGTATATGGGAAAAGGGGGAAATCCCCCAAGCTCTTAAAGACGCCTCCCTCCTCAATATTTATAAGAACAAGGGAGATCGAGCAGACTGTGGCATCTACCGCGGGATCTCGCTGCTGTCCATAACTGGCAAGATTATCGCCCGGGTCCTCCTTAACAGACTACTACCTAAGGCAGAGAACTTCCTCCCAGAATCTCAATGTGGTTTTAGACCATCACGTGGCACCATTGACATGATCTTTGCTGCCCGCCAGATACAGGAAAAGTGAACAGCGTCGTGACCTGTACATAGCCTTTATTGACATAACCAAGGCCTTCGACTCGGTCAACAGGAAAGCTCTCTGGCGGACCCTCAGCTGGTTTGGCTGCCCACCAAAAATCATCGCCATTGTGAGACAACTCCAGAACGGCATGAATTGCAGTGTCCTGCACAATGGCACCCAGTCTGAGTTCTTCCCCATCCAAACGGGGGTAAAACAAGGATATGTATTGGTGCCAACTCTCTTTCCCATTTTCTTGGCTGCCTTCCTTACTCGTGCTAGTGCCAATTTAGCCGGCGGAATGGACATAGAGTACCGGATGAAGGATCTTGTAAAAATAAGACCACTCCAGGCAGGGACAAAGGTGTCGGCAGCTTCCATTACTGAACTTCAATATGCAGACGACCTACCCATGTCGCTCACACTGAACGCGACCTACAGGAGATCCTGAACACTTATGCAGATGCGTATGCACACTTCTGGCCTTGAGGTGAGTATGCAAAATATTCAGATTCTCTTTCAGTCTGCCCCTGGTTTAGCCACACCTCCACCATCCATCCAGCTTAACGTTACTACCCCCTCTTATGTTACCCACTTTCAGTATCTCGGCTTCCCACCTGTCCACCACCGCGGACATCGCTGAAGAGATTCAATATCGGATCAGATGAGCATCTCAAGAATTTAAGAGACTCCGTACCCGTGTCTTCAGCTGTAGGCAGCTGAAACAATTTACAAAGTTACACGTATATCAGGCAGTGGTCATCCCTAACCTGCTATATGGCAGTGAGACATGGGTTACAAACAGGAATCATCTCAAGGCACTTGAAAACTTTCACCAACGTGGTCTAAGTTCCATCCTCCTAGTTCATTGGGAAGACAAGAGAACAAATGCCAGTATTCTCGCTGACACCAACTGGAGGAGCATCGAGGCTACCTTTATCCATGAACAAGTACGTTCGATTGACCATGTTACCCGCATGGACGACAGTAGAATGCCAAAGGAACTACTCTACAGTCATCTAACGAATAGTAAACGTAACTCTGGCAGGCAACTGAAAAGGTGTAACGATAGTCTTTAGACAAACCTGAAAAAGTGCCAAATCGACCCCCTCACCTGGGAGACGATTACTCCACAACGTAACGCTTGGAGGATCACCACACGAGAAGGTGTCAATACTTTCAGATTAGTCCAACTGCAAACCGAGGCAGACAAGCGACAGCGCCGGAAGGACGCTGTCGCCGCCCCTCCCTCACTAAATGGAGCCATCCATATGTGCAACATCTGCGAACGTCTCTGCCGGTCCCGTATCGGCCTTTTTAGTTCCCTTAAAACTCATCAACCTACAGGGTAGGTGACATCCTTAATATCTCATATCATTGTATCATAGCTGGATGATCGCCATACTCGATTCCGAGTCACAGCAAAGTAGAGTGTGTGTGTGTGTGTCACAAGTATATATGTATGCATGTTCCTATACAGTATACGAGTATGTGTATGAAAGTACGAGTGTATAAATTGTATAGTACGTGTTGTGTATACCTAAATCTCATGTTTAGTGGGAGAGGATATTTTTCTCTCTCTCTTGAAACGACAGAGATGCATTAGAACGACGGAAGCCATTTAATGACTTTTCCATTTAGCCGTGAAAGCCGGAGTCAACTTAATACATGGTACCTGGAGACCACTTAATACATGGTACCTGGAGACCACTTAATACATGGTACCTGGAGACCACTTAATACATGGAACCTGGAGACCACTTAATACATGGAACCTGGAGACCACGTAATACATGGAACCCGGAGACCTCTTAATTCAGGAAACCCCTTGACCACTTAATACATTGAACCCTGAGACCACTTAATACATGGAACCTGGAGACCACTTAATACATGTAAGCCGCAGACCACTTAGTATATGGAACCCTGAGACCACTTAATACATGGAACCTGGAGACCACTTAATACATGGAACCCATAGACCACTTAATACATGGAAGCTGGAGACCACTTAATACACAGAACCCGGAGACCACTTGATACATGGAACCCACAGACCACTTAGTACTAGGAAGGTGGAGACCACATTGATACATGGAACCCGGAGACCACTTAATACATGTAACCCGGAGACCATTTAATACATGGAACCTGGAGATCATTTAATACATGGAACCTGGAGACCATTTAATACATGGAACCTGAAGACCACTTAATACATGGAACCTGGAGACCACTTAATACATGTAACCCGGGGACCACTTAATACATGGAACCCACAGACCACTTAATACAAGGAAGGTGGAGACCACTTGATACATGGAACTCGGAGACCACTTGATACAAGGAAGGTGGAGACCACTTGATACATGGAAGCCAGAGACCACTTAATATAAGGAACCTGGAGATCACTTAATACATGAAATCCTGAGACACTTAATACATGGAACCCATAGACCACTTAAGGGTAAAGAGGCCATTTTAGACATGAAAGGCAATATAAACCATTTTAGGGAAAGGGGCTATTTTAGACCATTTAAAGGGAGAAGGACCATTTAAGAATTTAGGGTGAATTTTAGACGTTCAAAGGGAGATAGATCATTTAAAGGGGATAAATAAGACATAACGGGGAAGATTAAAAGGAAAGGAACTATAACAGATGTGAAAAGGAAAAGAATCCATATCAAGGGAAAGGAGTTACCTTATCCTTAAAAAAGAGAGATGAAAAAATGAGACGAAAAAGTTATAAAAACACGTGAAAACAAAAAACAAAATTTGAGTGGGAAAGACAAACAACATTATCAAAAGAGAAATAAAGGTTATTTTATATGTATGGCGAGAGACGACATTTTAAGAAAAAAAAATTGATTTACCCATAAAAGGTGCGAGAGATCATTTAACGTGGAAAGGCTGATTTTAAACAGGAAGGGTGAGGATCCATGTAAAGGGAGAGAGTGACTTTCCTCCCTTTACTGGTGAGTTTGAAGAGCAGGGAGGGAGAAATGTGAAGCACGTAGGGAAAGAATATATCAAAGAGAGATAAAGATTAACAGTGATGCATTTTAAATCAAAGATAGACAGACAGACACAAAGACAGAAATACACACATAAACACACATAAGAGGTCAGCCAGATAGACAGATAGACAGATAGAGAGACATACAGAAACATAAAAAAAAACTCACACACGTAGACAGAAAAAAAAACCATTCCAGCAACACAGACTATTTTTTTCACCGGTTCGTTGCGGCTATGTTGCAAGATGGTGTCTGTGTGCTGGACATCTTGTGACACTGAGTCTCCCTAGAGAGATAAAGAGAGAGACACGGGATGAACGGAGGGAGCAGAGGGGAGACGGGTGGAGGATTTATAGATAGATCGATAGATAGATAGATATACAGAGAGAGAGAGAGAGAGAGAGAGAGAGAGAGAGAGAGAGAGAGAGAATAGACATTTTGGGACACTGCAGCGTCTTAGCTTTGATTAGCTGATTAACTCGAAAACAAAGAATAAAAGAAAGGGAAAATAAATAGTAAAACAGAGAATGGGACACACACACACACACACACACACACACACACACACAAACACACACACACACAAACACTAAAACACACACAGCCATAAGCACCCTCCCCCTCCGCTCACAAACAAGCACACATACCTACCCTTCCCCGTCCAAATACAAACACACATAACCACTTTCACTTTCCACACACACACATACACACACACACACACACACACACACACACACACCTCCCCGTCTCACCTTTCATTCCGCTCAAGTATCGTCGGATTCCTGAGACGAGAGGATCCATCTAGCTTTCTGTCCTCTCGCACATTTCTGCAACATATTCTTTCTTCAGATCCGCGTTGCACATTTACGCCACAGTGTCACGTTTGTTGCAGAATCCTATGTAGTATAACATATTTCTGCAACGTGTGTTTTTCCAGCGCACTTCTCGTCTACTACACCTATCGGAAAGACTTTCGTGTTCCAGTGAGTGAGTGAGTGAGTGAGTGAAAGAGAAAGTGTTGGTGAAAGAGTGAAAAAAGAGATTAAAAGAGATTGAAAAAGAAAGAAAGAAAGTTATTTTACATATTGGCAAACTGAGAAAAAATTAAAAATAATATTAATTAATTAATTAATTAATAGAGATCGATAAACAAACAGAATGGCATACTTACAGATCAAGACGAGAGAAAAAAGAAAAGCGATGAGGGGAGGAAATAGGAAAAAAAACAAAGAGAAAGAGAGAAAGAAAGCTGAACAAGTGTCTATATGTAGTTTGGTGTGTGCGATGTGTTATGAGAGCTTTATAGTGTTTTTATTTGTTTATTTGTGATCTTGTTAGTTGTTTGTGATCGTTTTGATGTGCTCGTGTTTGTATCTTTGGCTCTGATAATTATCATTTGTGGGTGTACGTACTGCTTTGACTCCTGTGTTGTTGTTAGGACTGACATAGAGAAAGAAAGAAATACGGGGGAAAGAGAAAAGGGAAAAGGGAAGGAAGAATGTTGGGAATGGGGGGACGGGATGGAAATGTTTGGCGAAAGTGAAACAGTTGAAAGAAAATACTGAAAAAAATGGTGAAAGGAAAAGGAGTAAGGAAAGCTGAGAATAAAAATAAAACAATTTGGTGAAAGTGATAGCAGCAAGAAATAAAGAGGAAAGTGGTCAAAGTGGAAAAGGAAGAAGGAGAAAGATAGGAATTAGAGAAAACCTGGTGAGTGTCGCGTAGTATAGAATTGTGCCCAAGAGACGTGAAAGAGAAAAGAAACAAAAATAAGAGGAGGAAAAGTGAAAGGGGAAAGACAGTAATAAAAGAAATGCGAACGTGTAGCCTAGAGACAAGAAGGAAGAATAAAACAGTAATATATAAGAGAAAAGGAATATAGAAGAGAGTAAGAGAACTGCTTAATAAGAGTGGTATGCAGGAAGAAGAAAGAATAATGAATGAGAGAAGAGAAAGGAATGAAAGGCAGATAATTAGGGATAAAATAAATGTTTCAGTGGAAGAGGAACAGTATTAAGAAGAGCTATGGAAGAAAAAGAGAAAATGGGGAAGGAAGGAAGAAATGAAAAGGAAGAATTAGAGGAATTATAGAAGAGGCAGATGAGAAAGAAAAATAATAAAGCTTAGAACTAGAGAAAGGTTTAACAGAGAATGACGAAATATACAAGAAGCGAAGCGAAAAAAGAAGAAAGAACAAAATACATGAAAATAGTCAGATAACCTTACAAAGTGAAGGGGAAAGAAAGAATGAAGCGAGGAATACGAACAAAAATATTTGGTGATAGAAACAGTAACAAGAAGAAAGGAAGAATAAAACAAAGAAAACAACAAATGATGACAAGAATAGGGATGAGTAAGAGGCAGAATTAAAGACAAAAATACAAGAAATTATTGATAAAAGTGGGAAAACGGACAAGAAAATATTAAAAGGAATAAAAAGAATAGCACAGAGAATAAGATAAAGATTGAGTGAGAGAGGAGAGGGGAAGGTAGGAGCCCAAGAGAGGTAGGCAATGAAAGTTGAGGTTTATTTTTACCTTTCTCGTTGACACCTTGTTGACGAAGGGAAATGTGCAAGGGGTAGGTTGTGAGTGAGAGGGGGGGAGGGGAGGGGACGGAAGAGGAAGAGAGAGGAGGGGGGGGGACGGAAGGGATACAGAGTGTGGGTGAGAGGGGGAGAAGGAAAGGAGGAAGAGAGGAGGGGAGAGTGGGGGGACGGGAGTGGTGAGGAAGAGAGGGGGGGAAAGAGTGGGGAGGTGAAAGAAGGGAGGAGAGAGGATGGGAGGGAAAGGTGAGAATGGGAGGGGACGGAAGTGAGGGAGAGAGTGGGCGGGGAGGGAAGGGATGAAGAGATAGGGGAGAGTGGGATTGGGCGGAAGGGAAAAACAGGGGGACAGAGTGGGGTGGAACGGAAGGGAGGAAGAAAAGGGGAGAGAGTAGAAGGTATGTTAGAGCGGGAGAAAATAGGAGGGGACGGAAAGAAGGGATGAAGGGGGTGCCGGGAAGGGTGGAAATCCAAGAAGCAGGAGGATGAAAGGGAGGCAAGGACGGGTGAAAAGAGGGAAGAAGGGGGAAGAAGAGAAGGTGGGAAGAGAAAGGGACAAAGAGAGAAGGAGAAGGAGAGTGAGGAGAGGAGAGACAGGAGGAAGGAGATATATGAAAAGAGAGAGGGAAGGAGGAGGAGGGGATGAAGAGAAATGGAGAGGGGGAAAAGAGGAAAGATAAGAAGAAAGATAAAACAGGAATGAAATGAAAGAGGGCGAAGGACGTAAAGATAGTAAAACAGAAAATAATAAAAATAAGAAGACAGACAGACATATATCATAAAAAACATTAATCTAAAGGTCAAACATTTACGACTTTATAAGTAAAGATCAAAGCTGCGCGGGTGTAAACCTTAAAGCACCACTACCATCTGTAAGGTCCAGAAGCAGCGCAGTTTTATAGGTCACTCGTACACCAAGTTAAACGTCATTGTGTCATTAGGAGAAGCACACACACACACACACACACACACACACACACACACACACACACACACACCTACTCCTACTACTACTTTGCTGCCACTCGGAATCGAGTATGACGATCATCCAGCGACGATATAATGATATGAGTTTTAAAGGATGTCACCTAGCTTGGTGAATTCTGAGGTGACAAAAGAGGCCAATACGGGACCGGCAGGGCCGATCAAATACTTTGTACATGTAGTGCGGGAGGGGCGGCATCAGCGTCTTTCCGTCATTGACGCTTGTCTGCCTCGTTATGCAGTCGGGCTAACTCGAAAGTATTGATTCCGTCTTGTGTGGTGATCCTACAAGCGTTACGGTATGGAGTAATCGTCTCCCAGGTGAGGGGGTCGATTTGGCATATTTTTCAGATCTGTCTTAAAATTATCCTTGTACCTTTTCAATTGCCCGCCTCTGTTTCGTTTACTATTCGTTAGGTGACTGTAAAGAAGCTGCTTTGGTAGTTTACTGTCTCCCATGCGGGTAACATGGCCAGTCCAGCGTAGGTGATCATGGATAATGGTAGCCTCGATGCTTCTACAGCTGCTTTCAGCAAGGATACTGGCATTTGTTTTCTTGTCTTCCCAGCGAACTCGAAGGATGATACTTAGACTATGTTGGTGAAAGTTTTCTACTGCCTTGAGGTGCCTCCTGTATGTAACCCATGTCTCGCTGCCATATAGCAGGGTGGAGAGGACCGCTGCTCGATATACAGTACGTGTAACTTTGTAGATAATTTTAGCTCCCTACAACTAAAGACGCGGCTTCAGAGTCTGCCAAAGGCTTGAAATGCACATCTGATCAGATGCTGAATCTCTTCATCTATGTCCGCAGTGGTGGACAGGTGGAAGCCGAGACCGAAAGTGGGTAACATTAGAGAGGGTAGTACTGTTAAGCTGGATGGATGGAGGTGTGGCTGAACCAGGAGCAGGCTGAAAGAGAATCTGAGTCTTACGTATATTCACCTCAAGGCCGAAGTGTGCATATGCATCTGCGTAGGTGTTCAGGATCTTCTGTAGGTCTCGTTCAGTGTGAGCGACATGGGTGAGGTCGTCTGCATACAGAAGCTCAGTAATGGAAGCTGCCGACACCTTCTTTCCTGCCTGGACTCGTCTTAGGTGAAAAGACCCTACATCCGGTTCCCGATGTCCACCCTGCTGGCTAAATTGGCACTGGCACGAGTAAGGAAGGCAGCCAAGAATATGGAAAAGAGACTTGGTACCAGTACACACCTCTGTTTAACCCCCGTTTGGATGGGGAAGAACTCAGACTGAGTGCCGTTGTGCAGGACACTGCCTTTCATCCCATCGTGGAGTTGCTTCACAAAGGCGTTGAAATTTTAGTGGGCAGCCAAAACAACTGAGGGTCCATCAGAAGGCTTCCCTGTTGACCGAGTCGAAGGCCTTGGTTAGGTCGATGAAAGCCACATACAGGTCAGGTCGCTGTTCTCTTCACTTTTCGTGTATCTGAAGGGCAACAAAACTCATATCAGTGGTGCCACATGATGGTCTAAGACCACAATAAGATTCTCTGAGGAAGTTTTCTACCTCGGGAAGAAGGCTGTTGAGGAGAATTCGGGCGATAATCTTGTCAGCTATGGACAGCAGCGAGATCCGGCGGGAGATGCCACAGTCTGACTAGTTTCCCTTGTTATTATAAATATTAACGATGGAGGCGTATCTATGAGCTTGTGGGATTTCCTCCTTTTCCCATATATTCTCCAGGAGAGAGTGGAGATGGCTGGTAAGCAGAGGTCCTCCTGCATTAAACACCTCGGCTGGGATTCCATCAGGCCCTAAGGCTTTGCTATTTTTCATCTGTTTGATGGCAGTAGCAACCTCATCCAGGGATGGAGGATAGCTGAGGTGGATCAGCTCTGGATGCTAAGGAACCTGCTGGGTAGTCAGGACATCCACATCGGTGTTTCGGTTGAACAGTAAATGGTAGTGCTCTTTCCATCGCTGAAGGAGGCCTTCATCGTCCTTGGATGATCGGAGGGGGGCGACGCCATGAGTGATTGGCCCATAAAATGTTTTAGTGGAACTGAAAACGTCGCGTATCTTCTACTGATCTGCAAATTTTTGTGTTTCACATGCTTTATTTTTAAACCAGTGGAACTGCTTTGACGAGCTGATGATCAGTGTCATCGTGGTCTGAGCCACGCATGTCTCGGGTGATGAAGACATCTCGGCAATCTCTTTCTCTGACAATGAGATGCCAGTGTTTAGATCGTGGGTGTTGCCACGAGCCCTTGAACTTGTCAGCCTGCCTAATCAAAGTATTGGCGATAGTAAGGTTGTGTGCAGCACACTCGCTGAGGAGGAGTAGGCCATTGGGATTACACTTGCCTAGTCCATTTCTCCCTATGGTTTCCTGCCAAATGTCAGCATATCTGCCAACTCTGACATTGAAGTCACGAAGGAGCACAAACTTACCATCTCTGGGGATAGAGGTTAGCACTTTAGAAGTTGTCATAAAAGGCTTCCTTGGTGTCATCCTCTGCATCCAGTGTTGGGGCATACACACTGATGAAAAGGGCATGACGTGAGTAATTCTTGTGCGACTTCGGAGCGTCATGAGGCACTCGTCGATCCCAATAGGCATTTCTGTTAGCCTGTGTAGGATGCGATGACGGATGGGAAAGCCAACTCCATAATTGCTGTTTCTCTCTGCAGCAGGCTTACCTTTCCAGAAGATGGTGTAGCCAGATTCTTGTTCTGTGAGTTGACCCTCGTCTGGGAGCCGGGACGCTGCTATATCGATGTTATACCTAGCCAACTCTTTTGCAACAAGGGTAGTTCTTCTATCAGGACGACCATAAGAGGTTGTATAGTTTTTTTATTATTTGGATCTGTGATTTTGATCGTGTTTTCGACCGCATAAGGATGATCTTACTGTGTGCAGTTGCCCAGTCAGGTTGTTTTTTAGGCAGACTATGTTTAGGGCACGTTTTCTAGCCCCCCCTCCCCATGTGGGCTGAGCAGAGTGGCTCCTTGAAAGGGCTGCTGTCACACAGACAGGACCAGATTGCAATGCTGCCTAGGTCCCAGTGCCTAAACGACCATCTTATGTGTGCCGCCCATGTGCAGAGTTGTGACTAGAGACTCACGGCAGTCATATCTACCTGTACCCGTCGCCACTCGTCCATCGCCATAGAACTTTTGGTGGTATAGGGGTTTTGATGATGATGAGAGGTATGATGAGCTGGACCGTGGCTGCGCCTGAGTTGATTTGTGTGGTGAGGCAGGAGTGCAGGCTGCAGCCACATATCTTGACTCTCCCTTTTCCTGATCCAGTGGTGCAAGTATTGCAATGACTGGGGAGAGGGAGAGTTGCAATGGACTGCCAATAGCCCAGTTTGTTGGGTTTCGCCTTAATAGCCTGTCCATCAGGCAGTACCTTCGTCCGCCGGTGTAGTCGTTGGGTTCCCATTGTGGTCACATCTTCTGCCTATACCGCCGTTAGAGTCTTGTAGGAGCTCTGTAAGCATGTCTGCCTGATGCAGGGCTCCATCGAAGATTTTTCGTTCGGAGTTTACTCCCATAGCCTTATACTTACCAAGGTTAATCCGCAAGGCAGCAGGGCAATGGTTGGTAGGCACCAGGACGTGTCCACATGCAACTGGGCCCATGCGCCATGCCGCCATCCCTCTGGGGCCCACTGCTACTCCGAGGTCCCCTGCTGGTCTAGCCTGCGCCCATTAGGCATCCAGTTACCGTGTGTTGCCACTAGGAGGCATAGCAGGAGTCTTGATGTTAAAAAGGCGTGTACTGGCAGAGGAAGACTTTTGTAAGTTGCTTCCCTATTCTCCATGAGGGCTAGCCAGCGGCGGCAGCTGAAAGCGAGAGTGAGCAAGCAGTGCTTGCACCTTAATACTAACATAAAGCTGCCACTTTAGACGCATTTCACCACCCTGCGTGGTCTGCATACACACACACACACACACGACAATACTCAAACAAATTATAGACTGTTTATATGTACAGAATTCGTCTGTCTACACAGTAAACTATATAAAGGATGGAGAGATACTTAGCCGTGTCAGCAAGTTCTATGTGTCCATATCTTGGCTCGGTAATTGATAGTGAATGACAAAGTGATAGACGCAATGAGAATGAAAACTGTAAGTATTTACCTAAATCAGTTAATAAAGTGTATTATGATCACATATTAGTATATTTGGATTATGTCATGAACACAACCCCACAGCTTTTTGCATCTTAAGATTTAATACCCTAATATTACCTGGAAATTAGGTTAGGTTAGGTTAGTATTAGAGTGGTTAACCTTTAAGTCAAAATAAGCTATGGGCTAACTTTCACGTGATCCATTCTTTTAATATTATTATTCTCTTAGGAGAGAGAGAGAGAGAGAGAGAGAGAGAGAGAGAGAGAGAGAGTCTGGGAACGAAAGGTGCGAGAGGAGAGAAATGGAAAAGAGAAAGTTATAGAAAAATAGAGAGATGGAATAAAGGGGGAGGGATAGACGGAAACAAAAATCAATTAATGAAATATGCAAAGAAAGAAAGAGAGAGAGAGAGAGATTATTAGAGAGAATGGATTTGCGTATAACTATAAGGTGTGACAATACAGTAATAACGTTTGACCTAGGTAAAGAAAACTTCCAAACTATTAACCGTTTTAATTTTATTTTTTCAGATGCGAGGAAGTGTTTGTGCCCATCATCAATCAAACAAACAAACCATCAAATGGACAAACAAACTGGTGATTAATTGTGAATAGAAAATATATATCTATATATTCATTTGATTGCTTTCGGAGAGCGGAAAAAAACTGTCATCGACTGGAACGCCAAAAAATATAATTGAATCAATAAATATTCATTCAATTAATTTACATACCGGTCATTAGTCAAACTGGGCGTGTGAATGAGGAGATAAAATCCCTATTGAAAGTCAAAAAACATATTTGTAGTTCATGAAAAAAACAAATTAAAATCGAGAAAAAAATAGAAAGAAATATATGGAAAATTTACCATGGATGTTTTAGTCCAAGAAAATGAAAATTAATGTTTGTAAAAAAAGTTAATGCAAACTGTATAATGATTTAGTGACGTGAGCAAAAAGATAATAATATGAAACAAGGATGACGGAGGATCATTGGCTGTGTTAAGTAGCACCTTATAAAGATCCCTCACGTGCAAAGAACAATAGCAGTCAGCTCAGACGTCAACTGACTAAATGCAGCCAAAAAAATTATAATTAGATTTTTTTGTGGATGAGATTATTAAAACCTTGATATGACTAAGGGTAAGAAATAAAATAATTACAACAAAATTAATGAAATAAAAATATAAAATTTAATTAAGTAACCTGCAGAAATTTAAAAAAATTAACTAGCTATAATTAATCAATCTCAAATTTTACCCTAAGGCCTTCCCGTAATACATTATATGATAAAAAAAAGGAAACAGGAAAACAAAGGCGACTAACAATTAAGCATTGGTTGTGCTTTACCGCCATTAAAAAACATCCTTTCTGTGCCGCAAAAAAAATAACATCGTTCAGTCAGGATAGGTGGACACCGAGTCAAATATTGTGAAACAGAGACATAACCAAATAAAATAGATCAAGAAGCTTCCTAATAATTCGTAATATTTTATGAAAAGTCTGAAATAATGGCTTAAATTTTCTTTTTAAAAATCTGAATTAATGACTCCAAATATTCATAAAGAATCTTTTTGTCCAGTGAAATGAAATATCTGACATCGGTAATTGCGTTTACGATGAACAGTATGTTATGAAGAGCCGAATTATTTCAAACCCAGGAAGCTTTAGCAATCTGTAGAGGCATCCTAGTAAAGAAATAATTCTAAACAGGACTTGAACTGACCTCGTGAGTCGACATGCGATCTGTTCGGGAGAGATGACCTGTTGAAGTGACTTAGAATGACCGTGGACAACGACTGGGACAAGTGACCTGGAGAACCGACGCGGATAAATAACGAAGAAAAACAAAATAGAGAAAAGGCCTGTCAGAAGAAACCCGGAGAAGAAAGGGAAGAAACCTCGAAAAGTGACCTGAGGAAGAGATCTGAAGAAAAGACCTGGAGAAGAGACCTAGAGAACAAAGAGAAGAAGCCTAGGAAAGCGTCCTGAAGAACCTCCCTTGAGTGTCGACCAAGAGCTGACTTGGAAGTGGCCTTGAGGTGACCTGAGTGACCTTGGGGGTGACGTGAGAGTGACCTTGGGGGTGACCTGGGAGCGACCTTGAGGTGACCTGGGAGTGACCTTGAAGTGACCTGAGTGACCTTGAGGTGGGCTGAAGGAGCATATCGACCTGGAGAAGCAACGTCTCTATGTCAGCCAGACCTTGACCACCACCGCTACCACCACCATCAACTCTACGTCGGCCATGCAGGGTGAGAAAGTGAGCGGGCGGGTGGCGACGTGGGTAGCAGGCGTCGTGGGCGTGTGGGCAGGTCTGGCTGCTCTAGGGGCCCTGGTGGCAGCCCTCATGTCCCCTCAGTGGGCCCTGGTGAGGGAGCCCATTGTCCTAGCGGAAAGTCCCAGCAGGGAGGCGCAGGAGGCGTGGTTGAGGGGTGCAGAGAGACACGAGAGCTTCCAACCTGTCGTTACTACCGTCACCTTCCGTCTTGGGCTCTGGACCGCCTGTCCTCACATCAACACTTCCCATCTACAATTCTGTGAGTATCAGCAATTCTATGAACATAACTTTGTTGTAGTGGTGCGCTAGTAGTATTTTAGTGACACTTAGATTATGTTTTAAAGGCTATTAGCGGTGCTTTACAATTGTCGTGATCTGCATGTCCCTCACACAGGCCTTAACCCCCCCTCATTACGTCCTTGAGTTTGTCTTAAAAGATAGTGTCTATGGTGCTGTGGTGGTGTTATAGTGATACTTAGTACAGTTTTGGTTAGTGTCTTGTTATGATGGTGGTGTAGTGGTGCTTTGGCACACAAGGGTCACAGACAGGTGTGTGGTTTATTTTTAAAGGGTTAAAATACCAAGGTAAGAGAAACAAGCTCCTCCTTGCCTGCCCGGTCAACTATTCATCGGCCAAGAGACCCGATGCTGTTGTCGGGACATCTCGAGGCTAGAATTTTAAACATCTCACTCGTGACACAGGCTCGACCTCTCAGAACTAAAGAACTAAGGGTCGTAGTTACAGGAAAGGGATTTGAAGACCAGGGGTTCTACATCTCAGGAGAGAAGAAGCCGAAATCCCAGAACAACAATTCAAGCATTGGGGTTTGAAATCTCACAATAGGAGGCTAAGAAACTTTCATAATGAGTGTTAATTTGAATGGCAACGAAACGGACCTGAATCTTGAATGCTCTTAAAAAAAAACTAAAAAATATAAAATAAATTTCCCATAAGCTGCTTCAGTGCGGTCTTGACAAAAGGTTCTCAATCAGTCTTTCAATCAGTTCCTCAGTCAGAATTGATAGTCATAGAGCTGCCCCGTGCATCTAAAAAAATTGTATGAATGTCACTGTCATAGAAATACCCTCACAACCTCCCTCTCCCATCTCCCTCTTCCCTCTCCTGCCCCTGCTCCAACCCTTTTCCTATTATCCCATTCAAATACCCTTTCCATCTTCCCTCTTCCCTTTCCCTCACCCCTCTCCGCATCCTTTCTCTCTAGTCTTCCCCTCCTCATGATCTTCCTCCTACCCCCTTCTGTTCCTTTCACCACACCCTTATCCTTCTCCTTCTCCCCCTTTGCTCCCTTGACTCTAAAGTGTCACCTTCCAGAAACTTGACTCTTACCTATTAATTATTACCTACTGTACTTCACAGGTGTGTGGGGAAATAAGGGGATGGGAGAATTAACGGGGAGGCAGAAGAGGGACAGGGGACATGTGAAAGAAATTTTATGGTAAAGGAGGGAATGGGGCAAGAAGAGATGGGTACAGGAGATGGGGAAGGAGGATATAGGGGAAGGAGGGTTAGGGTAGAGATAATGGAGAAGGAAAGGTTTGGGTAAATGAGGAGATGGATATCGAATCCCTAGAAAGCATACAGAGGAGGATGACAAGACTAATCCCGGGCATTAGGAACCTTGAGTATAGAGACATTAAAGCATCTGAATTTGCACTCCTCGAGAGACGTAGAGTGAGGGGCGATATGATTGAAGTGTATAAATGGAAGTCAGATTTAAACAAACGAACTCGTAGCAATGATTTTAAATTAGACAAATTTAGAGTTAGGCACGAGATAGGTAAACATTGGTTTGGAAATAGAGTAGTGGATGAGTGAAACAAGTTAACAAACATCCTCGTTAACTCGAACACGCGAGGTAGCTTCGAATATAGGTTGGACGGATATATGAGCGATAGGGGTTGGGTGTAAACGGGACTACCCAGTATGGACCAATAGGCCCGCTGCAGTTTCTTCTATTCTTATGCTCTTATAAAGGAAAGGTGGGGATAAAGAAGGAGTTGGGAAAGGAGAAATAGAGAAATAGGGGGAAAGGAGACGGGGCTCTCTCTCTCTCTCTCTCTCTCTCTCTCTCTCTCTCTCTCTCTCTCTCGGATTTCCAGCATAAAACATTTTCCCCCTATCAAAAAAAAGAAAGTAAATTTCTCTCGTATCACTGATATTTACAAGACAAACTTCATCTCTCCCAAAAGAAAGTCAGAAAGTATAAGAAAGTAGTCTTAAGAGGGAAAGGGTTCCTTCAGTGTGTATTTGTTCAGGCTCAACAAGGACCTACTGGACTAACAAAGACTTTTATATTAGTTCTGAACAGTTTATCCTCTTTTAAAACCTTATGGGAAATTCCATTATTTTAAGGTTTTAGAAAAGAGAGGTGGATTTTTTTTTTAGGATAGATAGGTGGATTTATGTTTTGTTTTAGGATAGATAGGTGGATTTTTTGTTTTAGGGTAGATAGGTGGATTTTTTGTTTTAGGGTAGATAGGTGGATTTATGTTTTGTTTTAGGATAGATAGGTGGATTTTTTTTAGGGTAGATAGGTGGATTTTTTGTTTTATGGTAGATAGGTGGATTTATGTTTTGTTTTAGGATAGATAGGTGGATTTTTTTTAGGGTAGATAGGTGGATTTTTTGTTTTAGGGTAGATAGGTGGATTTATGTTTTGTTTTAGGATAGATAGGTGGATTTTTTTTAGGGTAGATAGGTGGATTTTTTGTTTTAGGGTAAATAGGTGGATTTTTTATTGTTTTCGGATAGATAGGTGGATTTTTTTTATAGGGTAGATAGGTGGATTTTTGGTTTTTGTAGGATAAATAGGTGGATTTTTTTGTGTTTTAGGACAGATAGGTGGATCTTTTATTGTTTTACGATAGATAGATGGATTTTTTATACCTAAATATGGAGTACAGTATTTAAGAGTGTATATGGATTTTGTACGATCTTAAAGGGAGTCTAGCATTACAGTAGAGTAGGTTAAGGGGTTTACATAACTACACTAAGGGATAGACATATTTAGATAAGAAATAAAGTTGTTACGTTATTAAAGTAAAAAGCTCCAGTACTGCCCCCAATTTCCCTTAAATATTTTGAATATATGAATATATTTTACCATTCTAAACCATAACTGGGATAAATAGGAGTCTCTAATGTACAAAATTAGCTGTAAAATTTTCGGGCTTATCTTTAAATACCACCCAAATTTACTGATTTTTTTTTCATATACATTTCACATAATTTTGATTTTCTTTAATCTATATAGGTAAAATAGTCAGATGTGTTCATATACATTAAAAAAAAAAATAAAGTTCCTGAACTAAACGTAAAGTGTTAGATACTTCATATACATTTCACATAACTGTAATTCCCCTTAATTATATATGTAAAAGAAAGTGTTATAATTTTTAACATACTTTTCACAAAACTTTAACAGTAATTGATAGATGGATAAAGTAGAATATTTTCCCCCACGACTATCTCTTGATCACCTCACGTTTTATCCACATTCCCTCGTCTGTTGTATATTCATTTGATAACTTACAATGTGTTATTTTTTTCCTATCTCACTGACATTCTATGACTAAAAAAAAAATACATAAAATTCTGACCAAAAAATACGAGTTTCATCGATTTCCCATAAAGAATTAACCCAACTAAAATCTTTTGCCTCTCCCGTAAATGAAAAAGTTTCCATCGATTTCCTATACAGAATTAACCAACTTAAAATTCCGTCTCCTCTCCGTATATGAATGAGTGACTTCCCATCGATTCTCCATAAAAGGATTAATCCGCCCCTCCCCTCCCCCCCAAAAAAAAGTTCCTATCGATTTCTCATAAATAATAATAAAAAAGAACAAAAAATTTCATTGATTTTTCATTACCCCCAAAAATCGACCATTGCAAAATTTCATCCAAATTATATGAATTTCCATCATTTTCGCTAAATTTTACCCAGACTCTCCCTAGCACACGCCTCCTCCTCCTCCTCCACCACCTACTCCTCCTCTTCCTCCTCCTCCTCCTCCACCACCTCCTCCTCCTCCTCCTCCTCCTCCTCCTCGTCCTCGTCCTCCTCCTCCTCCTTCTCCTCTCAGTCGATGATCTCCACACTAATTAAAAATTCCCATCATATTTTAAAAGTAAACCAGGGGGGAGCGAGTCTAGCCTGATGGCGAGGAGGATAGGCAGGGATTAACAGGTGGAAGGGGCGGATAGAGGACAGGAGAGTGGTGAAGAGGGAAGGACGAGTGGGAGGGGCGGATAGAGGACAGGAGAGTGGTGAAGAAGGAAGGACGAGTGGGAGGGGCGGAGAGTGGTGAATAGGGAAGGACAGTGGGAGGGGTGGATAGGGACAGGAGAGTGTGGTGGAAGGACGAGGGGAGGGCGGATAGGAAGGACAGGACAGAGACTGGTGAAGAAGGGAAGGACGAGGGGGAGGGGCGGATGAGGACAGGAGAGTGGTGAAGAGGGGAGGACGAGGTGGGGAGGGGTGGATAGAGGACAGGAGTGGTGGAGGGAAGGACGAGAGGACAGGAGAGTGGTGAAGAGGGAAGGACGAGGTGGTGAAGAGGGGAAGGACGAGGGGAGGGTGGATAGAGGACAGGAGAGTGGTGAAGAGGGAAGGACGAGTGGGAGGGGCGGATAGAGGACAGGAGAGTGGTGAAGAGGGAAGGACGAGTGGGAGGGGCGGATAGAGGACAGGAGAGTGGTGAAGAGGGAAGGACGAGTGGGAGGGGCGGATAGAGGACAGGAGAGTGTGGTGGAGAGGGAAGAACGGATGGTAAGGGAGGATAGAGAAGAACAGGCAGAAGGAACGGATATGAACAGACGGAAGAGAGACAGATGGATAGGGAAGGACCAGAAGAAGGAATACTTAAGATACTGTCACCTGTCCAACGAGTCTGTTTGCCCTTCTCTCCGTCTATCTTCTCATCATTTAACCTGTCTATCAATGCATCTATCGTCTATCATGTCTGTCAATCTAATCCATCTATCCGCCAATCTATCTATGTTCTCTCTAAGTAACCTATAGCTATTTATTTCTACACAACCCCTGTCTATATAATCTATCTGTCTAATCTGTCTTGTCGTCTCAATCGTGACTAAGAACTGCTGTCTATCTAACCAATCTGTTTATCTCTCTCTCTCTCTCTCTCTCTCGATATTTACCTATTTATCTTTCCTTCTCTCCAACCTTCTATCTCTTTAACAATCTATTAACGCCCCTCAATTTATTCAACCGTCTATCTATCTATGTATCTATCTATCTATCTATCTATCTAAGGACCTATATGCATCTCTCTCTCTATCCCTCTTTATATCTATCTATCTATCTGTCTGTCTATCTATCTATCTATCTATCTATCTATCCATCTATCTATCTATCTATCTATCTGTCTATCTATATGTCTATCTATCTATCTATCTTATGACCTATATGCATCTCTCTATCCCTCTTTATATCTATCTATCCATCTATCTATTTCTCTCTCTATTAATCAATCTATTCATCTATTAATTTGTCTAACTATATCAATATCTCCTACTCGTATCTCTTGACCCATCCATATTTAGTTACTTAATATTCCATCTATTTATTTATCCATCTGTTTACCTTTGAAACCACTATTCTATATTTGTTCATCTATCTACTTGCCTATATCTATCTATCTATCTCTCTGTTTCTCTGGCCGTCGAGCTGTTTATCAATGTCTAATTACGCAGGTGTAATTTCTCTCTCTCTCTCTCTCTCTCTCTCTCTCTCTCTCTCTCTCTCTCTCTCTCTCGCTAACAAGAAGCGACTGTTTGCATCTCATTATCGGAGAGTTGCCGGGTGTTGTTTTTCTGACCACTTGTTTACTCTGTGGAATATTTGATCAGTGTGTGTGTGTGTATGTCTCTCTCTCTCTCATAGTCCTCCTTCGGCTTATTATCCTCCCCTACTGCCTCCATAATTCATTCTTCTCCCTCTACTGCCGCTCCACCTATGGCTATCATACCTAATTATCACCCTTACTTACTTGTGTTAACTGATTCTAGCTTCCTCTTAATTAATAGTTTAAAGATATCAATTGTAAGATTTATTCCGTTTTGATAATTTTCTTCCATTAATATATTAAGATTTTTTTTTTTGGTAAATTGTTCTTATAAAGTTTCTTCCTCCTTGATAATTTTCATTGCACATCTTAATCTAATTATGGTCCTAAACTCGAGATATTGTTCAATTATTCAAGATGGCCGCCACAAACATCGAAAATAGCCAATTGTATATAGAAGCTTCATTTAATTCACAGCAACACCTTGAAATATTGTACACAAGTCAAGTAGCCAACACAAATCAGGAAATTAAACACACACACACACACACACACAGCTTATAAATGCTCTTGACAGTTGCTTTAATTCCCAAAATGATCTTCAGATTAGAAACGTTATAAAGTTTAATGGACGAATAATGCATATCTAACTGCGTAAACCAGTCATATGAATGTCAATCTGGACCAGATCTATGAAGATATATTCTATGGTTTCAAAATGACTGGCTGAATCAAATTATTGTCCACCTAAATATATCAGAATATGGAAATGTCAAAGTTAAGTTATCAATCATCTACTTCAATCAAAGAAAAACAATAGGCGATGTAGAGCTTCCTGTATTCACTTGACCTTTTCCATCCCGAGTGTAGAGGATTAAACACAATAACCAGCAACCTACTTCCTCCCCCAGATGTGATTGTGCCTGATACACGGTCCAGGAATGTGACAAAGGGTGTGCTAGAACTGATGGCATTGTTTCCTGCGTTCATTGTCTGCCACTCAACAATTTGGGTACTTGTCTCTTGGCAGTGCTGGTGTGACCCTCCTCTATTACGGCAAAATTGCAATGTATTTTTCTTCGTTTAATTTATCTTTTGATAAGCGTTCCTTACTGTATATTCTAACTAATTTATTGACTAACTCAGTAGTAATTTTAGAGCCAGTCTATATTTACTGAAGCTAAACTACAAACATCCCTATTTATAAAATTCAGAAATTGCCAAGTTCTTTTATTTGATGAAATTCACCGACTCCTATTTAATAATTGTATGGCTGATGTTTGTGTAGTTCTTTGAAGTCACACCAGCGATAAAATAAACTTTGAAAATTTCCTCACAAAAATCCCTACAAATTAACGCCCAAAATGCCTCCACATGAATACTCTACCTCGCGCATCATTGATCATCACTGATGAAAATTAAAACAAATAGTTTCTTAGATTTGGCTCGTGTTTCCTCCAATCCCTACTACTACCACTATAAGTTTGATCCATGTAGTTCTCTAACACGAAATCTCACATGACAAGAGAGTCAGCCTGGTGAACATTGATCCATCATAACTATGGAGTTTGAGTCTCCCGGGTGGACTATCTTACACAATAGGTTCAACTTCAGCGCCATTTCAGTGTTGGTGAAGTTAAACAGTGTCCATAAATCACCAGACCTATTTTAAACATTTATATCTACAAAAACACTCAAGACAGAACACGTTGATTTTATCATACTTGACTTACAACTCATAAATTTTGTTCTCGTGTTCGTAGATTTCCACATGTACAGTACATCGTGTTCTGTTTATCATGTTTTTGAGGTTATTAAGTTTTGAAATGGGTTGCATAACTTACGGACCTCCAGTATCGCAGTAGATAATATTTATGGCATTACGTTAGAGTTGATAATATTAGTTAATACAAAAATACTAAAAAGAGACAGCCCACATACAGAGGGTATTACTTGAGGACGTCTTACAGCGGATTAGTGACTGTAAACTCGATTAATAGTTGTACTGTGGCGTTCTATTTGAATTGGTAATATTAATAACACATTAAATTCAGCTGTGTGTTATGTGGGAGCCAGAACCATTATAAACACCCTAGACTTCTATACGACTGTCTCATAATTATACAACATTATGGGTTCATAGACCATCTCATTAATATTTCCTTAAAAAAGACATAACATACGAAAAGAATTCAATTCCATTTTAATCTTCTATATGGATAATGGTCCACAGTTGCGTTATCTGTGAATAAGTCAATTTTTATTTCACTTCTTATCAGCTCATAGGGATAAAGGTTTTACTTTTAAAAGAGAGAATATTGAGAGGGCGATACTGGTGCGGCTATGAGGGGGGGGACTAGATCTGGTCTCTTCATCCTCACAGTCTCATTAACTTCCCTCACTCACAGAACCTCTATTCTCTCACTCCTCTATATGGGTATCTCCACCATGCCCTCATTCACCCCCCCCATCCATTTCCCCCTTGCTCTCACTCCTTCCCTCACATTTTCTACCACCCTTCCCTCTCCTTACTCATCTTTTCCTCATCCACACTGCCTTCTCCCTTTCACACACCCTCCCTTCACATTCACACCCTCATCTCCTCTCATATCCTTCCCTCACCCACACACACCCCCCCTACCTATCCCACACCCTCCCATCACCCACACAACCTCCTACCCCCTAACACATCCTCCCCTCACCTACACCCCCCCACTTATCCTCCCTCACCCATACACCCCCAACCATATCCTCCCCTCACCCATACACCCCAACCCATATCCTCCCTTCACCCATACACCCCCCCCCTACCCTTCTCACATCCTCCCCTCACCCACACACCCCTCCCACATCCTCCCTTCACCTACACACCCTCTTCCCCTGACACCAGCACAAACCATCCTTCCCCTCCCCTCACTTCCCCTCACTCACAGATACCATACAAGGGCCAAGGGAGGAAATTGGGCAGATGGCTTATCAGACAACTTTAGTGGGGTGTATTTTTTAGGTCAGGTCCAGGGGGGGAAAGATTCGTTGTGTTGATGTTTGTGAAGTGTGTTTTATGCTCCCGTTTCCCTTTTTTTTTAAACATTGAAATAGAAAACTTTTGAAACTTGTTTGGACGACTGTATTGAGAATGTTTTGGTGTTTATTTTTTTCCGAAATATAGGAAGTGTATATTTACTAAAAGTTTAGATTTTTAATATTTGAGGCTTTGTTATGGAAAGGGAGTGTCACAGCAGAACACAACTCTTACAAGAACAGAAATGAAAGAAGCTGTGTGTGTATATTGTGTTCTTAATATCGGCCAGCCTACATTAAGAGGTAAATTGTCCTGTAGATTATTATTATTATTATTATTATTATTATTATTATTATTATTATTATTATTATTATTATTATTATTATTATTATTATTGTTCTTGTTATTGTTGTTGTTGTTTCTGTTGTTTTTAAGTTGTTTTCGTCGTCGTTGTTGATGTTGCTGTTGATGATACAGGTATTGATGTTTTTGTTGCTGTTACTGATTTGCAGTTGTTGCTGCTCTTGTTGATTTTGTTTTCTTATTAATGTTGTTGTTCACCAAAACTAGTTAAAATTTGAATTAATGTATGTATGGATGAAGTGTTGATGTGAAGAATTTGATGAGTTCGGGAACAATTATCAGAATATCGTTTCATATCGTTTTTGCCGAATTAAAGATTAAATATCAACATTTTGTTGATATAAATAAATAATTTAAATATATCGTTTACTATTTTTTAACGTATTACTAAAACAGATGCCATACGAAGATGATTCTCATAGTTGATTTTGTAGTTTAGAATAATGATGTAAACTAAAAATAGAATAAAAGGAGTTTTTAAGACATTTACTTGGATAAATACAATTTCTAGACAATTATCAGTGCTACATCTACGACTTAATATAAGACAGATAACTGAAAAGTAATATGAATGATTTTAAAAGAATTACATTTGCCGTAAACAAACATAAAACGTAAGCCAAATAGATTACTGGATATTAACAAATACTAGTGTTTTAAAATATTGACTGGAACACCGGCAGTTTATAGACGATTCTCAGCTGCATCTTAAACTTAATATAAATAAATAAGAGAAGACCGGCATGAGCATCAAGGTTTAATTCCAAAAGAAAACACAAGACATTTACTCAGTCAATATTAGTCCTACATATTACGCTCTAAAAATGAAAAGTGTTCTGTTGCTGCCTTAACTCGGAGATCTTTTCCGTATCCGTTACAATTTATAGAAGTGAACACCGTAAAGACTGTAGTATCTGACTCTATTTTACTCCTCGTGTTCTTTATAAAGGATTGGATCCATTAATTCTTCTACGGCCTGACTCCAGAACAAATCATCCTACTTACTTCTGTATAAATTATACTCTTGTGAGGTTGGCATCGTTTAAGAGCCGGAAACCTTCTCTTACAGGCGTGTACATGTAGAGTTGGATTCTATAACTCTTAGCCGGAAAAACTCTATAACACAAAAGATAGAGTTTCCTTGTTGTAAGTCACTTAATATCTGATTCCTTCTGTTTGAAATATACTGTTATAAGTGTCCTAAACATTAGACTCTCTTTTGTTTCGAATGTACTTTTATTGGATTTGGATCCCTTAAATTCTTGGTCGGAACGGATTCCAACCCAATTTAACCCGAGTTTCGTTGTTTATAAGTCAAGTCACCTAAGTCAGCTAACTTTTGACATTTTCCTTCTTAAAAGAGTTCTATTTCGGTTTGTATTGTGTTTCATTTTTTATCCGAGTTCTCTGCTTAAAGTAAACTCCTGCAAGATAAGCATCATTTAACCTCTTGGCTGGAAAAGATTCTAAAACGGGTGAAGCGAAGACAGGATTAAGTGGAGTAAGAATGATATATTCTCCTTCCAACTACGAATAGATAAACACCTCACAGGAGTCTAAGACGGTGACAGAGATCCGTGTGAAGGTTTATCTGATGATTATTTTTGTTGTTGCTGCTGTTGTTCTTTACATGTTATTATTGGTGTTGCTGTTGTTTACATGTTGTTATTATTGTTGTTGCTGTTGCTGTTGTTTACATGTTGTTATTATTGTTATTGTTGTTGATGTTGTTTACATGTTGGTATTATTGTTGTTGCTGTTGTTTACATGTTGTTATTATTGTTGTTGCTGTTGTTTACATGTTGTTATATTGTTGTTGATGTTGTTTACATGTTGTTATTATTGTTGTTGCTGTTGTTTACATGTTGTTATTATTGTTGTTGCTGTTGTTTACATGTTGCTATTATTGTTGTTGCTGTTGCTGTTGTTTACATGTTGTTATTATTGTTATTGTTGTTGATGTTGTTTGCATGTTGTTATTATTGTTGTTGCTTATTTGCTATTGTTTTACATGTTGTTATTATTATTTATTTGCTGTTGTTTTACATTTTGTTAATATTATTTGTTGATGTTTTACATATTTGTTATTATTTTTGTTGTTGCTGCTGTTGTTCTTTACATGTTATTATTGGTGTTGCTGTTGTTTACATGTTGTTATTATTGTTGTTG